>NW_026932849.1:0-54657 GCF_032062105.1 Saccostrea cuccullata
AAGCAAGCCCGGTGGTATGCATCCTTAGATGTATCATCCATGCAAGTTTGGTCAACATAGGGCTTATAGTTACTTGGAAATGAAACCTACACCAAAAACTTTAACCTGTTCACTCAACCGGAAAATGTAGGTCAGATTCAGCATCTGAAGCAATCCCGGTAGTATGCATCCTTAGATGTATCATCCATGCAAGTTTGGTCAACATAGGCCTGATAGTTACTTGGAAATGAAACCCACACCAAAAACTGCACCAAAAATGTTAACCTGCTCCAAAAACATTAACCTGGTAATTCCTTTGCTGAAATTGCAGCATCTGAAACTTTGTCTGGTACAATAAAACACACTAAAACCTTTTTCCATGCATGTCTAATCAGTATAGGACACAGAAGTAATTAAAAAGAAAACTGCTCCAAAAAACTTAACCTTAACCTGGGACGCCGACGCCGAGGGTATCACATAAGCTCCCCCCAACTTCGTTGAGGTGAGCTAAAAATTCAGTGAGATAATTTTACCCAAGCATTATAATATACCTTGTATATGAGTCCAAATTTAATAGTCTAAAAATAAGATGCCAAAAAAGAAATAAATACAAATAAATTGTCTTTAACTATCAAAAGAGCTATAATTGACTTTATCAAATTATCAGGAATTTTGGTGCTCTCTAATTGGTCTAAAGCGAGTTCACCTTATATGACATTCTGAGGGGTTTATTTGGGTTTTCCCTCTTGACCAACCATAGATTTGCTTACAGTTTTTTCGACCAATCAGATTGTATGTTTCAAAGCATGTGTCAGTGTGAATGTAAACATGTCAGACGCCAGTACCAAGGAGATTAAATGCTTTTGAAAGTAAATGGTTGAGTATTGATTGTTTAATAATATTGTTTTCCATTGTTAACTACTAATTGTTCAACTTTTGAAGTATAACAACATGTGAAAAGTGTTGTTACACTTTGCATTTTATTATGTTTATATCTGATGGAGATAAGAACGAAAATGTCAAAAGTGTTGTAAAATTCCTGGTCATTTAATAAAAAAGTTATTGACTTTGTCGTGAATATATGGACCTGGTCAGGTACTGTAGATCACTTAATTTTCGCTACAGCTTATTTTTCACAAGATCATCATTTATTCTTTATTAGCGAGACATAATTTTCACGAATTGTTGTACTTCTCAATAAAATCTTAAGGTGTACTATATTACGCGAGAATGAAATTTTTGTGAGATAATTTTGTCGCATAATTACGTGAAAATAAAATTCTCACAAATAAAAAGTGGTTTACAGTTTTGGTTAACCTCGGCTTTCCGCCTCAGTCAACCAATACCTGACCAGGTCCATATAGTCACAAGTAGACCTCATCAAAAGTCAATAATTGTATAAAGTTCACTTCAATTGGCCCCATCTCTGTGAAGCATCTTTAAGACAACTAATTTTCATGGAATTAAATGTCATGTTAATTGAAATTTGCAGAAAATGTCTTAGTCATACAGTTAAACTTGTCACAGTGGTCACTTTTATCCAGCAGTCACTTTATTTGGCTTTTGGCTGTGATGCTAAAAAGGCAGTATTCCACACAACAAGTGCCAGCAGAGTACATGGACCACCCAGCCCTGGGAGTCCATATGAAGAAGTTTTGCCTTGGACCTGAAGCTTCAATGTAGGACTGACAGGGTTGTCTCTAAGAATAAAAAAGCAGGGGACATTAAAAGAGCAGAAGGGGATCTGAGGTTTTTCACCTAACAGGAGAGTGAGGAGGAATACCAAAGTAACCAGGGGATTACATCATTATATGCAGTAGATTTTGAATAAAAATTTCCTATGTATTCTTATATTAAACTTTGATCCCCCATTGTGGCCCCGCCCTTCTAAATTTGAACAAACTTGAATCAACACTACCTGAGGATGCTTCCACATTAGTTTCAGCTTTCCCAACCCAGGAGTTCTTGAGAAGATTTTTCAAACATGCCACCAAATTTTTACTATTTCTTAATTATCCTCCCTTGAAAGAGGGCTGGGCACTTCATTTAAACAATTATGTGTACATAACAATACCAATGCTGAAGTAGTTAATATGTCATTCCTATAGATGATAACTCCTAAATCGGCACTTAGTCAATTTTTCACACCTGATTTACCTGTCCTCAAAACACAACACCGTACAGTTCAGTTATAAATAATTAAACTTTTCAATGATTTAATTAAATGTATGCATAAGTTATTATCTTTTTTGATAATTTCATGTACCTATAAATCTATCAATGAAATGTTTTTACTATATGCGCAACATTGAAAAATTAGTTGAAAGGCCTAGTATAGGGACTACCAGCCCTGTGAATCCATGTAGAGGAGATCTGCCTTGGACCTGAAGCTTTAATACAGGACTGACCAGGGTCTTAATAAAAGTAGAAGGGGATCTGGGGTTCCTCTCCTAACAAGGGAATGAGGAAGAATACCATAGTAAGGCCTAGAAAAATAAACTGTGTGATTCTGCTTCCCCAATCGACCCTAAAATATATGAACAGACTCTGAAAAATTTATCCAATATCTTATTAGAAGTAAACTAGAAATATGTCCAATGGACATGAATGCCCCTCCAAGTGTATATTAGTAATGTGACATGAAAATTTGTATTAGTGTATGAAGTTGACGAAAATATCTTGAACAGTTTCTTTAAATTGGAAAATATATGATAAATTCTCACCAAAATTATGTATAAGTGAATGCTTAGAGCAATGTATATAAAAATATCTTAAAGTTTTTTTATGCAAAATACAAATTAAAGAAAAGGGAAGTCAAGGTCACAGGAAAATGCATGGTCAAAAGTTTTTGATGCAATTGAAAAGCTCCCACTTATACGTATTGGCATATTTATGTTTGATAAAAATACCTTAATGGTTTCTTTAAAACTGTTCTAAATACTTATCTAAGAAAAGAGAGGTCAAAGTTAAAGGAAAGGCCAAGTTAAAAAATGTTGATGCAGTTGAAAAACTGGCATAAGTATGTATCAACATATGAAGTTTGATTACACAATATCTTTAAAACTAAACTATCAATTTAGGTTAGGTAAAATGAGGTCAAAGGGAAGGTCAATGTCAAAAATGTTATTCATTTGAATAGTTTACATTAGTATGTATCAACATATGAAGTTTGATTATCAACTAGGTCACAAAAAGGTATCTTTCAAAAAACCCTTCAATGATAGTATATTATCAAACTATCAAAAATATCTCCGTCAGATTCAGCATGCAATGGTTTGCATTTCAGATGTATCATCCATAAGTTTAAAATATATAAAACTTTCAAATGAAACCTGCACCAAAAAATAATTGTTATAAATTGTTTCACTTTTTGTCAAATTATACCCCCAAATTCTTTTTCTTTCAAAAGACATCAAAATTCATAAGTTAAAAAAATAATTTTTGTTAGGTCACACAAAAAATAATCCATTTTGATATCGCGTGAAATCACCTTCGAAAAATTAAATTTATCGCTTACATGTATATCTCATGAAGAATGAACCCGAGCATTTTTTTTCACAACAAAGTACTGATACCTGTACATGGACAATATTTTAGCCTTCGTTACTAAATTTCCTTTAAAATAAATACCTAATTTTCCTTTATTCCTTAACTATGCATATTAATATAAAAATTACTATGGATTATATTCAATGACTTAGGCTTCTACTACTGGAAAAAAAAAATACTCGGGTTTGTATTATCTTCATAATTAGATAAAACTGATAATTTTTTCTTTTTTCCAAAGGTGACTTCACAACAGATCTTAACTTCCTGTCAGGGACTTCTGTTTGTCAATTAGGTTTTTGATCTATGTTTTCCACTTAAGGATTGTTATAATAAACTATTAAATCAATCTAACAATTTATTTTTATTAATTATTATCTATGTAATGACATACTTTTATTGTGTAAGATGATATGTACCTGTTTCGGATTAAGCGGCTTTAAAACTTAGCTATACACTAACTCAAGAAAAGTGAGGTCAAGGTGAAAGAAACGGTCAAGGTCAAAAAAATGTTGATGCATTTGAATAACTTACATCAGTATGTATCAAAATATGAAAATTGATCACACTATCTTGAATGCTTTCTTTAAATCTGACCTAAACACTAATTTAAAAAAAGTGAGGTCAAGATCAAAGGAAAGGTCAAGGTCAAAAAAAGCAATTACATAGCTCTCATCAACATCTCTCAGCATATGAAGTTTGATATAAATATCTTAATTAGTTTCTTTGAAACTTAGCTTTGAAGTCTCATACATGGAAATAATTTCACTATATATTACTATACAGCTTGAATTAAATTATTTAATTAATTAGACTCTCAACAGATAATTCATGAAAGAGAAAATAAACATTAATGCTAAAACAAACATTTGAGATCAGAAAAAATACACCTTATACAGCTTTCAAGAAAGACAGTAAACATACCTACCCTGAAATACACATGGATTTCACATGTTGACAAACAGCCTACACACCATCCATGAAGTTGCACCTGAAAAAAAAGTTCCCTTTAATTCAGTTGGATTAGTTCTAAGAAAAGTTCTAAGATGTTCCAAACTAACATCATGAATATTCATAATAATATCAGTATAATAAAACAGTTAAAGTATACCACTGAGGGAGTCAGCAAGATTCCAGTTCCCCTCAAGCAAGCCTCTTTCACTTGGCTGCGCCTCAGGAATTAGACTTGCTCTTGGGGAACTGGAATCTTGCCGACTCCTCCAATGATTTACTTTAACTGTATGCTGTTGGTTTTGGACAGTGAAAAACAAGATGACAGAAGACTGTAAGTTGCAAATACAGGTACTGTACTCCTGTTAGAAAGGACATATCATGAGCTGATACATGTATCAAACAAGAGGCCCATGGGCCACATCGGTCACCTGAGCACTGTGGCTGGGAAAAAGTAGAAATTGGTTTATTATTGAATAATTTATATCCAAAAGTAGTTCCATGACCAATCACGGCTTTGCTATTCTTGATAAGAAGATTTTTAAAGAATTTTCTTATATATTTCTATGTAAAACTTTGGTCTGCCATTTTTTCCCCGCCCTACCCCTGGGGGGTCATGATTGAACAAATTTGAATCTACACTACCCGAGGCTCAGGTGTGCTGAAATAGTCAACTTTTCAGGGCAAAATGATTGTATTTCATGAACATATCTGTGGTTTCCCAGAGCTAATGGTGGGGAGAAAGGGGGGAGGGTTAGACTGGGGTGACTCCTTAATTTTTGGTTGAAGGGATTTTTTTTTATGTGTTGGACAACACCTGTGAAAACTTCTTGATCAGCAATAAGTAAGGTTGGAGTTTAATTATTAATATTAAAAATGCCCTATTTTTCACTAGTTTAAAGTTTAAGGTTGGAGTTTAATTATTAATATTAACAATGCCCTATTTTTCACTATATATTACTATACAGCTTGAATTAAATCATTTAATTAATTAGATTCTCAGCAGATAATTCTTGAAAGACAAAATAAATATTATTGTTTAAAGGCCGAGGTTTTCAACCGTACGGTTTTCCTCAGGTAAGTTTTGTGTGGGGTGGAGCTTAATCGAAGCTCCTGAGAAGCCCCGAGGGAACGACACTGACTTGTGTTACTACCTATATACACAGATGTTCCTGAGTCTATTACCTGTATGCGTTTTCCTACGACATTGTAAAACGAAGCCGTTTTTTTTCCATGTGTAGCTCAATTGAAATGCATGAAATAAAGCATTTTTTTGCGGAAAGAATCCTTCTAAAATTCTTTCTTTTAAAATTGATATTTTAAATAATTCGACAATTTCAATATACTGCGTGTTTGTTAATCAAATTTTATAACGGAAATACATGTAGCACAAAAATCTGTCCTTATAATCTGGCGACAAAAAGGGAAATAATTCTAGTTACACGTTGTGTACGCAAAACGAAAAGAGAAAGTGGGTCATAATTAAGTCTCTCGGTAAATAACAATTAAAATTAGAACCGATTTTTGAGAATAAATTGTTGGAGAAATATAATTCTTGATCAGTGTAAATCAATATATTTTTTAAGATAAACCCTACGTGATTTACCATAACGCATGGTCTGTAAAAATGGCCTAGGGGTTCAATGATTTAATGATTTTGACAGCTAGGCCTATGAAGGAATAAATATGCGTTAACCCATGCTTTGAAAAATTAAAATGATCGACTGTAATTGTGAATGAAATGAAATTCCCCCTATCAAAATTGAAATTATAAAATATAGGCATTATTTTTTTTTCATTTATTTAATCATTTGATGGATTAATTATACTTATGCCATATTCTTATGAATTAAACAAAAGCTTTTGCTTGTTTAACGTTGGCATAAGCGGAATTTAAGGCATCAAAAGCCTGAATGTTAATTCGATGGTCGGTATGATCTTCAGACAATGTACACAAGATATACACAACGGCAGCAAACTAAAAGTCAATCAAATCAAAGTATCCAATCCCAGAACTTAATTTCAAGATGATTGACAGTGGTTTTAAGCAATAACTATGAAAATAAATTTGAGGGAGGTGCTTATTTCCTCCCCCTTTAAACAAAAGCAGTATAAATTCAAAACTTTTAGTGTCCTCTATATTTTGCTCAAATGAACTCATGGATTCAATCGATTAATAGTAACACTAACTTACCTATAGCATCCACCACACAGGCTTCTCTGGTGTACGCTTCCACAGGGATGACGCTCTGAACACAATGCAGGGAGACAACTTCTTGACCATCATTCCAGATGTCCAAGATATGTTGGACTTTCTTGTCAGCCTACAAAATACATCAATCTAATTTCACTAGACAGTTTTAATAAAATGATTTGCTTACTTATTTTGAAACATTACAGTGTAAGGTATACTTATTTGGATCTATAAACCATTTACATGTAAGAGCACAATGAAGTCAAATAAAACAAGCTCATACCTTGAATGATAAAGAAATAATTTTTTTCAGAAATGTTCGAACGATAGGCGACTATCGACTATTCAGAACATTTTTCTTTTGGAAAAAAATCTCATCAATAGCGCATTTAAAGCTCAGGACAGCTTTCGTAAATTTATGTAAAAAGTAACATCAAATGCCCGTATTGCAAACCGAATCTCAGATATAAGATAATGAAATGAAATAGATTTGCACAAGCGATTCTTGTCACATTCATTGGTCTATACAGTCAGTTTTTCTAGTAAGCTTACAGAATAGTCAGCACAATGTTTTTAAAGTTTATTAAAATTAATTGGACAAGGGGAGGCCGCAGACTTGTCGAAATTTTTTAATCGTTGTCAGACATTTGGTCTGACACAGTCGAATGTTTTGTCGGACCAGTCAAACTTTTGTCAGACCAGATACTTGTACGTTATTTTGATGCTGGTAAAATCATATGAATAACAGCACCAAAATGTCCTTTATTATTTTCAATAGCCTTCAATCTATCAAGTTTCCTTTCTTGAGATAGAGAGTCTTTAACATAGACATAAATGACAAGTTTAATGACTTTGCTCTAACAAATTTACTTAGCTAGCATCAACATGCTGCGTACGCGACCATTTTTTCCTGTGTTTGTGACCTTGAACTACGCATCCCGATCCTGACCTTTATTAAATTTGCTTTACGCTCATTTTTTTTCAAACGGTCATCTGGACCAACGTTTTCTTAAATGTTATCGGTCCACACAAAGTTTTACTGGCCTTGGCGACAGGACCAACAGATTTCGACAAGTCTGGGAGGGGGTAAAAACACACTATCCACACGTCAGATAATTTTGTCAAATACTGCTGTAAAATTCTTGTTTTAATAATTATCAAAACTTCAAAACTTTACAGCTATGGTGTGTTCTTAGCATTTAAACATTCTTAGAGGTAATAATGAATTTTTAATTGGTACAAGTCCAATTAATAATTTTCAAAGCTAAGTTTATAGCTGCATAATTTACTACAATAACAAAAAAGGTCAGTAATTGAGAAATAATTATTGTGGTATGTAATTACTGTACTTTCTATAAGTATACACTGTGGGAAATTGTATACTGTTAAGGTGTTTAAGCTCTTATTCGGATGTGGACGTATACTATTAATGGTTTGAGGAATGACGCCTTTTTTCACTTTTGAGATAAGAATTTCCTTATCACCTGCTTTTCTTGCATTTATTTAATATTCGAATGTCGGTTCATTATTCGATTGTCGGGCCATTCGACAGATAGTCAAATAGTCGACTATTCGTTGACATCCCTACTTTTTATCAACAGAGCTTCAGCTATGTTGTTCTTTGCTTTTGTACTTTTGCTTGTTTCACTTACTTTACTCAGATTATTGTTCATGTGGGACTGGGCCTCAAAGAGATGACAGTACGGTCGGGACCGCTTTCCTTTGCCAATGTAAAATATAGCATCAACAAATAGTACGGTCAGGACAGCTTTCCTTTGAGATGACAGTACTGTTGGGACCGCTTTCCTTTGCCAATGTAAAATATAGCACCAACAAATATCTTAAATGTCTCCAATTCACCTAAAAATTAAATACAATGATGATTACGGTATGAAAATGGATAATCACAAATTCTTAGTGATTGATATTCTTCTTTTTAGATCACACAGAGAAAAAAATAACAATATAATTAAAATCAGAAGCTGCTAAAAACTTATCAGCAGTAAAGAATTAGTTTCATCATAAAAATTTTAAATTCTGAATTTCAAACGAAGCACTGATCCTGTATAACTGAGGAAAAACTTACCGAGGCTATCTGCCCTGTTGGGTAGGTCCTGTGTGAACCGAGGATTCAGTAAGAGATACTTAAAGGAGGACTTGAGGGCCCCCTCCCCCCAGGTCCAAGAGAGACTCTTGTCAGTAAACACCTTAATCAGCTCATCCTCCATCTCACGCAGACCCACCACGTCAAACTGTCCCTCAAAACTGTTACACAGCACGGGTAATCTGAGGAAAAAATGAGTTATTTAATTGTATGGTTCTAAAACATTATTCAAGCAATGACAAATGACTTTTAGTCAAATCTAATCAGGCTAAGATAGCAAGTCAATGAAAGTGTATTCATAAACATTCATGATCCATGAGATATAAATTCTACAGTGTAAGAAAAGTTATAATTAAAGTTAATTGTTTTGATGAATAAGCGAAATTGAAAACTGGTCACAGAATTGACAGAAGTATTAAGATCAATAAGATGTATTAAGCAAAGATGTTTAAGATAATTATTATTACATGTAATTGGTATATCTTAAGATCTGCTGTAATTCAAAACACACCTGGCAATTTCTTCAAAATTCCAAGCTGTCCCCCTTGTAGATTAGTTTCCAGTTGTTTAAGTATTGCGAGGTATGTCTGCCCAGTAGACGGAATAACTGGTCCAGGCTTGTCCCCTAGGCCCTGTAACTGCTGTCGGATTTCTTTATTTGACAACACATTATTGATGTCATCTGAGTAACATTTCCAGTTGTACAATTCTGTCCACTGTTTACAGGCTACAAATACTGTTGTTGATGAATGGACGGCCACTATTTCCACAAAACGACAATAGAATATGCTTTACGATCAGTTTGTTGCCAGTGTCTGAATCTTCCCAGTACTGAATCGTGGATTCTGCCGTACTTCCCAGAGATATAGTATCTATACTGTATGGAAGCGTCTTGTTGAGATCATCATACGGATCATACAGTTCAGTATCTTCAGAGTTTCCCGACTGTTCTAGAGTTGACAAACATGTGTCGGTAGCTAACGGAAAATTTTGTTGATGCCATTGTCTGACAAGTTCCTTCTTACTTGGGGATTTCAAGGTGAGACTATTTAAACTTTTAGCAAAGCTGGGTTTACTTGGAGGACAAAAGCTGTCATCTGAGGTCAAAAGGTCGCTCAGGTTTGCTGGTAGAGAGGATGGTAGGGCTATGGGGGTGAGAATACTTTCCTTTGGTTAGGAGATCTGATGGTCTGCGTAGGATATCTGACGGTCTGTGTAGAAGATTTGAGATTCATGACACTGAACTGCCTGAGAACGTCATTATTTTCAGGACGAAAGCTTTCATCTGACGTCATCAGATCACTAATATTCACAGGGTAAAATGGGCGTGGAGAACATCACGGTGAAGTCATCTTATCTTTGAAAACCTCACACACATAGTTTTCATTGTTCACCACACTTTCTCTTTCCTTGGTTATATCTTCCTATCCAAGGTCTGTCCGTGGACTAATGCCTCTAAGTGCATTTCTGTTGTGGTACAAACAAGGACTATTTTGCTGTTTTCCACACGTACATGTGTCGCAGTGACTGGTGCAAGTTAGAAATGAATCTTCTGATGTCAGAGTATCATTTCTTCTTCCTTTTATGTCAATGTATTGATGATCTGTAAGGAAGAAAAAAAACATATAAAAAAAGGATTTATACTTATACAAGAGGCCCATGGACCTTATAAGTCACCTGAGTATCAAGTAACAACTTTCCAACAATTGGATTTGGTTCGTGTTTTAAACCAGAGGCCATGGAATTCACAAGTATCAAGTAACAACTTTCCAACAATTGGATTTGGTTCGTGTTTTAAACCAGAGGCCATGGAATTCACAATTTTGTAAAAGGCACCATTGCTTATCATAACAAGATGTGTTTGTAAAACACTGATGCCCCTGTATGGCAACATCCAGCATAGGTTAACCTTTCTCAGATTTAATATGTTGGTACCCAAGTAAGGCCTTTTCACAAGAAAGATAAATCTTAAATATAAAATCCTAGCACCACCTGTTCAAGGGACCAAGGTTAACATTTTAAAAGGTAGGAAAAAAACTCCGGGGTCTAGGTCAAAGGGTCAAGATTGCTGGTTTCTAAAGAAAGGCCTTGTCTCAAAGATTACATATGGGAAGTATGAAAGCGCTGGCCCTTACCGTTCAAAAGTTATGTCCAATGTTAAAGTTTGTAAAAAGTAGGTCAAACTCCAAGGTTAGGGTCAAAGGGTCAAAATTGTTGATATCCAATAAAAGCTCTTCTTACAAGGATTACATATTTAAAGTATGAAAGCCCTAGCTCTCAACATTCAAAAGTTATGGCCAAGGTTCAAGTTTCTTCTTAAGTTCAGAAATCTCTAAGGTCAAGGTCAAAAGGTCAAAATTATTGGTTTCAAATGAATAGGTCTTGCTGAAAAGAATTGATATTTGGAATATGAAATTTCTGGTATCTACCGTCTAAGAATTAGGGCAAAAATAAAAATTTAGAATTTTTGTGTTAAAATCGGTTTAACTCCAAGGTCAAGGTCAAAGGGTCAAGGTTCTTGATATCAAATAAAAGGTCTTATCACAATGATTAAATATGTGAAGTATGAATGCCTACTTCTTACCCTTCAAAAATTATGTTCAAGGTTGTATTTTAAAGTAGGTCAAACTCCAAAGTCAAGGTCAAAGGGTCAAGATTCTTGGTACTCAATAAAGCGCCTTTTTAAAGGGATTATATATGTGAAGTATGAAAGCCCTTGCACTTACCATTAAAAATTTATAGTAAAGGTTAAAAGTTTTTTTTACAAGTACAGTAATGTCGAAGGTCAAGGTCAAAAGGTCAAAGTTGTTGGTATCCAATGAAAGGTCTTTATACAAAGAATATATATATGTGAAGTCTAAATGTCCTTTATATACTGTTCAATAGATATCGCCATTGTAAAAGTTCAAAATTTTTATGTAAATGTTGACAAACTCCAAGGTCAAGAGGTCTAATTTTGTGGTACCCAAAGATAGGTCTTGTCACAAGGAATACACATGTGAAAGATGAAAGCCATATCTCTACTAAATCGAAAGTTATGGGCAAGGATAACTAAATCAAAAGTTATGGGCAAGGTTAAAGTTTTAGCGGACAAACAGACAGACAGACAGAGAGACAGAATGACGGACATGACAAAAACTTTCTTTATTTTATATAGGCATCTATTTACTAGATAATAGATGGTCTCAGCAGTTTTGGGCGGGTGATTGGTCACTGAATGATCAGCAGAGGACAAGAAGACTGAAAGACGGAAGATCGGATGGAAATGTTCAATGGTGTCTGACGTCAAAAAAGACAGACGTATAGATGACATGTGAATTTTAATTTTGTCTTATGCTGCTGTTCAAAAAAATTTAACAGGGGGTTTAATCATGAAAAGAGTGAGTGCATACTGGTACCAAGAATTCTTAAAGAAAGTGGAATTGGTGAAAGTGTTTGCGAATCACAGATATTTTTTAATGAAACGAAGGGGAAACGCTTAAAAGTATGACGGTGCGTATCCATCATATGACGTTATATTTATGTGTGGCGACTACCATAAATTTAAAATCCGATAATTTAAAAAGCATACATCATATTCTTTTGAATTTTTCAAGTCCGATTTGAAATAAATAAAGCTTCGATCATGCATAATTTTCTTGCTTTATGTCGATTTATAGCAATTTCATCAAAGTTGTGACATTACTTTTAGATCAACCCTCGTAAATGAAAATGGCAGAAAATGTCTAGTATTTATTTATCTTTCATAAATGACTGCAACAAAATTTATTTTTGTCCTTAAGGGATGAACAATGGAGATAACTCTTCCTAACACATTATTGACTTCTAGGCTAAATTTCTGTACAAATTAATCTTTAATATATTAATTTCAAAACTTAAATAAATCTAATGAGTTAATTACCGGGTATTGAGAAAACAATTTGGAATGAAATGTCAAAGCTGAAATGCTGGAGGTTTTGGCTACCTGCTAAAAAAAATTTCAACTCTAATTAATGAGCTCTAATTAGCTAAGAAACAGGAAGTTAACTGCTTTATAAGGAATTATTTAGCAAAAAAGTCAAAATCTTTAATTCTTAAACAAAGTCAGAGACTGGAAGAAATGGTGTCAAAAGAAACTTCACTATTGTACCTTGGAGCTTTGATAACGATGATCACTGATTAATGGCTGGTGATTAAGACAAGGGGTTCTTTAGCAGTGGGGGATGATGAGGCTTTCCATCAGTCATCAAAGAATGGAGTTTCTCTTAGAAGAATAGACAGCTCTAAAATAAATAACCAAAACAAAAGTTTACAATATTTAACCAGAAGTCTCTGTCGAGACTGAAGCTCTACTGGTTTGTACTTATAGCAAAGGAAGGGAAAAGTACTTAAGCAGTTGGGAATTGAAACTTAACAACAGCAATAATTAAATAAATAATGATCCTTGATTAAGTCTCTTAATGTTCTTAGTGTAGTCTACTTGCATGCCACATTATATTATAATCAGACTTAAACTGTATTTGGAGTAGCATTTTGAGAGTATTTAACAGAAATTTCTGTTTTTAGTAACCAAGGCAATAATGTTCATCCAAGTCAAAAAACCGATATACAGAATTGTGTATCTTTGTGTATTCTACTTTGTGTACCAAGTTATATTGAAATCAGACCAAAACTAAGAGACGTAGCATTTTAATAGAATTTCACAGAAATTTCTATTTTTATTAACCACGGCAACACCGTTCATTGAAATCAAAAACCGATAAACAGAATTATGTATCTTAGCGTAGTCTACTTGTGTGCCAAGTTATATTGAAATCAGACCATAGCTGTAAATGATGTAGCATTTTGAAAGAACTTCACTGAAATTTCTATTTTTAGTAACCATGGCAACACCGTTCCTCGAAAACAAAAACCGTAAAAAGAATTATGTACCTTAGTGTAGTCTACTTGTGTGCCAAGTTATACTTAAATCAGACCAAAACTGTAGGAGGAGTAGCATTTTGAAAAATTGTTTACAGACAGACGGACGCATTACTATCGCACAAGCTCTTCTGGTCTCTGACCAGTAGAGCTAAAAATATGCACTGTATACAATAGCATATTCTTAGAAAAAGTCTTCATGTATACAGTTATCATGACAAAAAAAGAACCAAAATGGTTGCATCAACATCAGTACAAATAGAAGTTTTGAACATTGGGAATTAAAAAATAAAAACATTATCTCTTCAATGATATTGTCTTGTTTGTTGCAAAACTAATAGCATTTACATTTCATATTTTTCCTACCTCATTTAAGTGATTTTCAAGCTGCTCTGTAGGAGGATTGTGGGAAATTTAGGATGCATTTCTGCTGTCATTCAGAGTCTGAAATCTTCAAGTGGCTTCAATGTATTTATTTCCTAAAAACAAAAATTGTGTTACTCCAGTTTGACAACAGAAACCTGCAAAAATCTGAACATTGGTCTAAAATTTCCCAAGAAAGAAGAAAGAACTAAGTGACACCTTTTCCAGCTGAGGCAGCCAGGCTGTTACAAGATGGAGGTTCTTCAGACACAGCCATTCTACATTCTGAGCACACTCCCTCAGCAACTGCATAGCTATGTCAGACTGACCTTGACCCATAGCAACCTGTCAAGAAATAGTTCAATACCCCAGTAAGATAAAATCTAATCAAAAGAGAGAAAGCACTTACGAAAGTAACAAGACACTTTTTAAAAATAGTTTTCACTAATTTTTGAGCCAATAGAAAAAATGATATTGAATTCAGTGACAAACCTGGTGGTATTTATCGCCACCTATAGTCTGAGCAGCCAAGTCCTGTAACTCTTGTGAGGAGTCAGCACCATGGGAGATAATGATCAGAATAGGCTCGGATGGCAAAGTTTCTGTCTCCAGGAGTCTCTTGAGATTCACAGAAGAGGGAGAAAGCTCCTTCATTCCTGGAGTATAAAATTAGAAATCTTTTACGACTATTTTAGTAAGCTAAACTGATAAGTCAAAGGGAGATAAAAGATATGGAATATGAAAATTGGATGAAAAAAAAATTATGAGCAAAGATTTATAATACCGTAGATTACTAAATTTTTACCAGTCATTGACTCTTGATTAGCGGGACAAAATTTTGATGAATTGTGTTTATTGCTCTACTTAATCTCAATGAATACTATTATATGTGAGAATTAAATTTTTGCAAGCACATTGCCTTGCGCAATTATGCGAAAATAAAGATATACAGTAATGGATATCTAATCCTGCATACTAATGCAACCACATGCAGTTACTTTTTACTTCATTTACCTTACGGCATTCACATAAGAACTATGTACAAGATCTTCACCAAATTTTGTAGAAAGAATTGTGCAAGAACTGGTAAATTGCTTATTCTTTACATAGCAGTATGTAAAAATCATGTATGTAAAAAGATGCTAACCTAAAGCCTTGCAGGCAAACAGTACCATGACAGTCTGTAGTTTGTCTGGCCCGACTGCCTGGACTACAAGTAACTGCTGGAATAGAGTGACTTGCTTCTCAATCACTGAGGGGAACTCCTTCTCACACTTGTTACTATGGGAGAAGTTAGACCACAGAGACCCATCATCAAAGTTCAGCACCTGGTACAACTTTGGGAAATTGTTCTGCAACAAACATTTACATTTTTTTTTTAAATAAGAACTGTGTTTTGAGAATCCCCCTTCCCACTTTAATTGAGGTCAGAAAATTAAACTTGACAGGTTGCTTTCATTCTGGACAAATTTGTTTAAGAAAGTAACTCAAGAGAGAGAAAAAAATTCTAATGCTTCATTTTCTAGTGAATAGAAAACAGAAGCTTGCTCAACAAAGCCAACATCTCTGTTGAAGTGATAAAGAATTTTGGAGAGTCCTTGTGAATATTCACTCTGTTGAAAAGGCCTCTAGTTTACCTTGAGATTGGTGACAGCAGTGTGCCTCTCTTGATCAACCCAGGAGGGTAATCCCCGCCCTCCCTCCGACTTCACATCAGTCACCAGGATTCCTGTGAAACCCTCCCAGTCCTGTCAAACAGTCAACAAAAAATCAACATTTTTACAGAACATTTCGAATATTCCATTCTTAACAAATATTTCTGCGACAAATAGAGAGTTTCCTCTTATTTTGAACATTGCTTAAAGCTAATGTACATAAGTTTTATTCAAACATCTCTGGTTTCATTCCATGCACCATGTGAAGGGCAAACATGAGTCGATCTGCTTTGAACAGAGAGCGGCGGACATATTCATACACCAGATTCTGTAGTCTCTGAGTCAGGGCTCGGATTCTGTGGTCAGTCTCACTGTCGTCCTATAAATGTATAGTCAAGTAAAGAGTTAGCTTAATCAGCTTCACCTTTAAATACTTTTTCTGAACTCTAATAAACAAACATCAATATGTCATTGACAAGAAGAGATAATAATGTATTTAGAATTGATACAGTCAAATAATATACATGTACATAAAAAAATTATATTAAAATTCTATTTTTAAAAATAACAGAAGCAAAGAAAAATTGATTGAGAGAAAATTTTAAAAGATATAAGCTGAAATACATTACTTGTTGGTCTTGAGAGCTTTCTGGAAGATTCTAAGGTAGGCAGCCAGACTGAATCTGTACATGTTGTTGATTTTAGTCAAGTCACTGATGACAAAGTACATCCTACTACCACTCTCTGCTAGAGGCAGGTAGGTCTTTCTCTCCTGAAATAAAATGATCAATAAATCAAAAGATTTTGTTTTACAGGAAAAATTGATTATGGTAATACATGAAGAAATGTGTTTCACTTGATTTTCCAAAAGAAATTAATTCACATGAAAAGGACACAAAATGGGTACATTGTCAGATGTATTTTACTGAAAACAAGAGGCCCAGGGGCCATATCGCTCACCTGAGTGTAAGACCTTTACTTGCAAGAATTATGCATGTAGATGTTGAGTATGAATTTCTTTTTATTCATTTTCTGTAATTGGGCTTGATCTGAGCATAAAATTGTTTAGAATGGCTTTCTTTTCAACCAGTGCTTAATTAATGCTTACAGTGTACCTCATTATCAATTTAGTCATAAAGAGGTCAATCTCAGTATTTCTGCGGAATATAGCACTTGTACTGTCAACTCTGAAGTGTACTATGCTTTTATTGAACAATAACATTTCTCTCCTTTTTGGGGGGTGTAACATTAGCTATGATAGTTACTGTGGAATCACAAATTTTCGTGGGGGGTTAATTTTCGTTGTTTTCGTGGTATGACAAGACCCACGAATTCATGTCTACAACGAAATGTAAAATTTCACACACATAAGTACTCATTAATTCTTGATCCACGAAATCAAATCCCCACGAACCAAGAAATTTTCCTCAAACCACGAAAATTTGACCCCACGAAAATATGTGATTTTACAGTATAATAAAAACAGAAAATGCGAATAAGATTTTACTTTTATTTCTTTACAAAATTCAACAGATTTGGTGAAAATTTATCAGACAATTAGTAGAGAATATAATGAAAACTAAGAAGCGTTAATAACAATCAACTATCTAAATTTCATATGATTTCAACAGACATATATAATCACAGTATCAAATATGCAATATTGCAACAATTTTGTGACAGAAATGCAAAACTTCCTGACAATAACATTACATGTAAACATAGATGCTTTTTAAACAGTTCAAAATTTGTTTAGAGGAAAGTTAAATACATCAAGGTAATCGTTTGAAAGATACAAAATATACTGTATTTATTTTTAAGTTCACTTAATAGTAAATCTTTCCTATACATAACGAAAGCGAAAATTGGAAAGATTCCAACTGAAAGTGAATAATTATATGAATAATTATATGACACTGACTTTGAACATCAACTATTATTTTTAAAGAATTTTTAATAAGTAACATTTACCGGTAATTGGAGTACCTGCAGGAATCAGATAACCTAAACTTGATGGTAATATTCCAAAATGGAGTGATTAAGATTTTTGCAATCAATAATTTTGATTTTAAAGCCCAGTCATGAGAAATTATAGTGATCCACCTTTTTTTCCCTGTCTTTTAAAGGAAAAATTGTAATGTTATAAAGAGGTAGGTTTACCTCCCTTTACGGGCTGGCCATTGACCCCCTCTTTTCATACTTACCTGGGTATAAGTCGATTCTCATGAAATTATAATATAATGGTGGTCACATATTAAATATCTCAATGCTGGAGAAAATTAAATATCAATTAGTATGGAGTTAACTGAAATCAGCAATATACTAGTAGCTTAGAATGAGTTGTCAGTTTCTGTCTGATTATGCAGGTTGCTTTCCTATTCTACACAGGTATAAGCTAAAGCTAGTAAAAGTAAATGTTTAAAGCTGAATGACTTGAAATACAAAAATACAATAAACTTAACATTTTAAGACAAAAAAAATCCAAAAAGATAAAAATTCAAGACAAATTATTTCAACACAAAGTTTCATATATACAATGAACATACATGTAAATGATGTTAAAAGAAAATATTTGCTCTGGGAAAAATATTAATTCATATACACTGTAAAAATTTATACTCTCATGTACTCCAGTATTGTTCAGCAGGGACTAAATGACACAAGACATAGTAACATTTTTAAACTTACAATATTTCTATACAGCAAAATTTTATATGAACAGATGCCGGTAATATTCGATGAATTTACTTCATAAAATTATAGAATACAGTGTTGAACATATATCAAAGATACCAATTACTTGATGCAAGTGCAACTCTAATCATTATTAAGCAGAACTCATTATTTTCTTTAAAGTAAACTTTGTAAACAATTCATGTAATCTCAAAATATTTCATGTATACCGGTATTCAAAATACAAGTTCATGATATTCATATGTATAATCATTAAAGAAAAGAATCTAAACAGTAAGGGTAAAACTATTATCTCACAAACATCAATACAGTATATTCATAATTTCTAAATATTAATTAACACATAATATATACAATGATCATCATTTTTTTTTTACATGAATGATTGTTATTGATGGTACATAAATTTCCCTTAACATGCAACATTCAATTATTTGTACATTTATTGTCTGTTAAAAATTAACCCACAATAAAAATTCATAATGAAGGATTCCTGTTTAGTACAATCATTTTAGTACAGTTATTTGCAAATTTTTAAGGCTATTCAATGCATACATATAAAAAATAGTTTAAAGTTACTAAAAACAAACAAGATTTTACATCAAGTAATTGGTGTCTATAAGATACTGTATACAGGGAAATATTCGCCCCATTTCATTTTTCCCACTGTCATCCATCTGAGGTAAGACAAATTTAAAACAGGGTAAATTAAAAGAACACGTAGTATGATTTCTTCAATAATACTGTGAGTGGGGATAATTTAAACGCTGAAAAAATTGTGTGAAAGGCTGAAAATAACACAGCCAGGGCGAATATAACCCTGTATACAGCAATCAATGTACCAAATGTCACTAAGTGACACTGGCACATCGATAGGTGGGAGAGGGGACAAGATGACGTATCTCCCCCAAATAAATACTCTTGCGTCCCTTATATCAGATTTATAAAGAATATGTACAGTAAATCATTTTATGGTCCGACCAATATGCCTCAATCACATCAGTTTCACAATGAGGGAAGTTTGTGAAAATCAAATCAAGTTGTGAACCTGAATCATGAGTTACCTTTTTGATCAATTGTGTGCATTTTAAATTCAACTTCATAAAGTTCAGAAATTCTTTGTGACCTGTAAACAAATCAAAATTGAAATCTCCAAGAATTATCAATTTTTTCTCTGTGTCTACAAAAGGTTTCAAGTGCAACATAACTTCACGTTCAAATTCTTTAAAAGAACATGCTGGGAACTTGTATAAAACAACTATCTGCACTTCTCCAAGGTCTCTGAAATTTATTAAAGCTATGATGAATTCAAGCAAAGTGTTACTGAATTTTGAGATACATGTCATCAAATGGTCTTGTTTAACATATAATGCTGTTCCATGATGAGGCCGATTGCTGTCACTTCTCTTTTCATGATTAAACAAAGTCAAGTAACCTTCCATCATAAAATTCTGTTCATCATTGATGGTTAGTCTTGTTTCTGAAAAACCAATAACATCTGATGCTACAACATTGGGTTCATTTTTAATTTCATCAAAATGTTTGTGAAGAGATCTTGCATTATTAAACATAATTTTTAGTTTGTTCTGCTCTGTTTTGTACAATGGAAGATAACACAGCTTTAGAGGTGCTTCCTTCCTCATTCTTTCCATTTCTTCTACAACTTTATCATCAACAGTTAATGCTTGCTCATTGAAATTCAGAATATGCAATTTGTCAACAGATCTAACTCTACTAAGAGCTACATAATGAATGTGGGGTGTTTTCCTTATCCTTGACTGAGATAAATCTACTACAATTTCATCAACAGTGCAGCCCTGAGCCTTATGAATTGTCTTACCTGCAGCTGGTCTTAAAGGAAACTGTATTCTTTGATATGTAGTTGAATTGAAAACAAAAGATCGCTGACAGTCAAATATCGGTGTCCAATCATCCATAACACCATCATGGAAAAGATGTCTGTATTTCTGTCGAGCAATTCTCCCTACTGCAGAATCCAAAAACTTCACCCATACTATACTTGGCCTTGATACACCAGGTAATCTGTTTTCAACAAGAAATACAGTACATGATGAACCATTTGTCAAGCCATCAGTAACATCAATATTAACTGTAATGTCATATATCATTCCAATGGCTAGAGTTAGTTTTGTCATGAGATTTGCAGTTTTGCTAACATCATCTTGATTTTGCAATGATCTGAGTAGTCGGTCTTTCACAGACTTACTGTGGTCTTGGAGGACACTGTCAACAGCTTTTACAATAACTTTTTCACCAGGAAGTTGCTCTATAAGTTTATTGTTATATTCATCTACTTTTGCATTCATTGTGAAAAGATGGGGAGCATTGTGTGGATAATTTGGACTATTTTCAGCAATGATGCACCTGTGAATTATATCCAAGTCCTCAGAAGTCATCTCATTGTGACGAAGACGGTTCAAAAGCTGTGCAAATTCTAAATCATCCTTTTGTCGCATTACTTCATCTAACTCGAATAAGGTGAAGTTTTCTTTCCAAAGATTACATGCAAGTGCTTGGGCATTTTGTTTTAAATCTTGAAAAATCCAGCCATCCATAATTGGTTTCAGTTGAAAGAAATCTCCAACAGCAATAATACTGATGCCTCCAAACGGCCTCTTCAAACCAGTAAGAAGCTGAAGTCTGCCATTGATAAATTCCAACTTTGCATTGCCAACCATTGAAATTTCATCTATGATGACAACTGACAAATTTCTGTATTTAGTTCTAAATGTGTTGAGTTCATCACAATGCATATTTTGCTGCCTTTGGTTAATTTTCTGGTGAAATGCAGAAGCAATTGTCTGACCACCAATGTTAAACGCAGCTTTACCAGTGTATGCACAAAGAAGAATTCGTATATCGTCTGGATTTTCACCCTCCTTAGCACATAAATACCGATGTAAAGCTTGATAAAGCGCTTTAATTAACACTGACTTCCCAACTCCTGCACCTCCTGAAAGATATGCATGAATAGGTTCCTGTTTAGACTTGATCCATTGCATAACATGATTGAAGAATTCGCGTTGCTTCAAATTTAAACTGGCTACAAGCTTTAAATACTCATCATCAGGTAATCTAACAGAACTCTGTTCATTTAATTGTCTTGTTGATGGAATTCCAACTTCATTTCCTATATCATACTCTCTCTGTTCAATTGGCCTTTCTGGATTAAAGTGAACGAATGTTTCAGAATCAACATTTCCTTCATATTCATCATCTGCGTCAGTTTGTTGAGCACCAGGAGCTAATTCATCATATGCTTCTGTCAAATCATCCTGCGCCATCTGTTCTGCCTGCTCAAGCACATCAGCATTGTGTTCATACTGTTTGATTTTCTGAGCCAAGAAAAATTTTTTCTGGTTAAATGACTGCTCAAAGCTCTGCTGTCCACACAGAAGATCAGAACATTCATTTCGCCATGGAGTGAACAGCATTAGTTTTTCTCTATAGTAATTTTCTGGGTTTGTCTTTAAGCTATAACGCACATATCTTATAACTCTTGGTGTTTTTCTGCGCTTGATTTTAATTCCATTTCTCAACACAACTAATGTGCTGTCTTCTTTAAATTCACCCTCAGTATCACTTCCACTATCTTCATTTTCTGACTGGTGCCTCTCATCATCATTTGTTTCCATTTCAGACAGCTCACTTATACTTTCCTTTGGGAAAACTACATCTAACTGTGACACATAGTCAGCTAAACACCAGTTTTCAAGTTGTTTTGGACGTTTTGCATATCTTTTGACTATGTTACTGCATTCTATGTCTGTGGAATTAGCATTCAACTTTTCAAGTTCTGAATCAGGTTTGACAAGTATTACACGGTCATCAACTGGAGATGTGTTTATGAACATTACATCTCTTGATGCTTTTGTAAGGGGCATTTGCAAAACTAGATATGCAGCTTCTTGTGCTCCAACTTCAACACTGTTAAGAAATTGATTTCCAATGTGTCTAACTTGTCTCTTAATGTCAAGATTGCCCTCTCTTGCTTCCTTAGCAGCTCTACTCAGCAGCTCACTCATTCCTCTTTGGGATTTACTTATGTATGAGACAATGTACATTGCACAAGCATATGGATCCAAAACATACTGAATATCAATGTTTGCTGCCCAAGCATGAAGAAGAGTACTGTTGTAAGCATTCACTCTCAAGTCACAGGGTTTACGTTTTAAAAATACCTTGGGTGTTCTCAAAGAACTTCTGATGCATTTTATATAATCATCTTCAGAAAGTTGTAGTACATTCTGCAAAAAGTCTTGGAAAGTGCAGCTTATGTCACATCCATTTTTAAAGTCATTCACTTTGTCTTGCATAGTCTTGTGCATTTTCTTGTATTTATCAATGTCACTGTCCAAAGGTTCTAATATCATAGTAGCTTGGAGTGGTGGAAGTGGAAATCCAAATCTACAAACAGCCTTTCCTTTTTTCTTGCATGTTTGTGAGTGTTTATGAACCTGCAATTCTGTCAAATTGTCTTCTGTATTCCTTTCACACTTCAAGTAGCTGTCAACAAATGCAGCAATTTCCTTGTTATCATTTTCTAAGTATTTTGGAGCATTTTCAATCCAAACAATCATGTGAACATGTGGTGATCCCCTCTGTTGAAATTCAACTCTATAGAAAAAGTCCTGTATCTTACCAATAGGATGATGATCACTCTTAAGCACAGTATTCAAAAAAGTCCGAAAACGATGATCAAAATACCTTGTGCATGTAATCGGATCTTTCTGAATTAACTTTGACTTTTCAGTCCATGTCATGCTCTCAATTTCAGAATCTGTGTACTGTTTGTCATCGTTTAAAACTCCTAATGCTCTGATCAGATCATTCCAACGTGTATCTGCAGCAGAAAAGGACATAAACCAAGTTGGTAGACCAAGCTGTCGTATCATTGCAAAAACGTCTTTCTTTCTTGTTTCAAGATAAGGAGGAGAATTTCTCAACTGTTTGAAAACATAAAATCCCTCATTGTGTCTAACAATGTCATTGATTTGATCAGGATTTCTTATTTCATTTGCAGTAAAGGTTTTCCCCTTTGTTTTGCACTTTCTAAGGGCTAAATTGCATTTGTCTGTTACCTGTTTTAGTTGAATCTTTTTCAATTTGAAAAACAAATTTGGTACCGACTGTGCAGCACGTCTATCAACACTTCGTAATTCCCACTTGGCAATATCAGCATATGAAACAGGTATTTGACGCTGATCGTTTTCTACCCTTCCTTTGCCACAAAATATTGTAGGAAATGACAAATACTCAGCCATTTGATCTTGATACAAACTAATTGGTCGCTGTCCCTCTCCTGGAGCAAATGTGAAGATCTGATTCATGTCATACGAGTCACTGTCTAGTAAAGTATCACGATTTCCATCCTTACCACTATCAACTTCACAGAATTCATCAGAGTCTGATTCATCTGATTGGTCATGCATTGCTGAATCTTGATTGGTGTGACCCTCTATAAACTCTCTCATTAATTCGCTTGCGGAATTGGTGACCTCAAGGAACCAGTTGTCATCTATGTTTATGTTTGAATTCTGATAATATTCACTGTTTTTCATTAACCAATGTAAAGCAATCAGAACCTTTGTAGGTCGGATATTTTCATGACAATAAGAGTGCTGAAAAGATAGTTTCCTTTTTAACTTCACAGGTATTGTAATATTTTCATCAAGTCTCCTGGGAAGACTGTTGATTGTTGGTTGAATGTCAACTGGCACGTTTACAACATTTCCTTTTACTGAATACTGCCCTCCTCTTGGTAATTCTCTTATCTGCATGAAGGGAATTCTTAAGGATACGAGTCTTTCTTCCAATGGTAACAGATTTAATTCACTTGGTTTTTGAAGCCATGTCATTCCATTTGCAATAGAGAGTTTTGGCGTTCGACTTTCTTTTAAACTTGAATTGCATGTGTTGCATATCCATTCCTGCCCATTTACAGACTTTGTATTAGTAAAATACTTCCTTTTGATTTCAGCATGCAACAAAACATTATCTACATTTGAAACACTTTCGTGAAACCATGTCTGTTGGCAACATGTGCATACAAACACAGGACCCAATCTTACATTGTTGTGAAAATTGTCAACACACTCAATTGCATCAACTCCAAATTTACTTTTTCTGTATCTTTGTTTTTCAGTTTCAATATAGTCCGAATTCCCCCGTGAGTGTGCTTTTGATTGTTTTGCAGCAATATTTTCTGATGATCTATACTCTTCATTTTTTCTCTTTTCTTTCATCTTCAATCTTTCTTTTTCTAACTGGTTAGAATTTTGTCTCATTTCTTTTTTCTTCTTTAAATCTCTTGTTTGCTCATCATGCCTATACTCTGCATCTTGTCTCTTGTTTCTTTTACTGTCCCTTTCCCTGTCTTTAAACTCTGGATCTTTTCTCTTGTTTTTCTTACTGTCCCTTTCCCTGTCTTTAAACTCTGGATCCTGTCTCTTGTTTCTCTTACTGTCCCTTTCCCTGTCTTTAAACTCTGGATCTTTTCTCTTGTTTTTCTTACTGTCCCTTTCCCAGTCTTTAAACTCTGGATCTTGTCTTTTGTTCCTCATACTGTCCCTTTCCTTTTCTTTGAACTCTGGTTCCTGTCTCTTGTTCCTCATACTGTCCCTTTCCTTCTCTTTAAACTCTGGATCCTGTCTCTTGTTTCTCTTACTGTTCCTTTCCCTGTCTTTAAACTCTGGATCTTGTCTCTTGTTTCTCATACTGTCCCTTTCCTTTTCTATGAACTCTGGTTCCTGTCTCTTGTTTCTCATACTGTCCCTTTCCTTCTCTTTAAACTCTGGATCCTGTCTCTTGTTTCTCTTACTGTTCCTTTCCCTGTCTTTAAACTCTGGATCTTGTCTCTTGTTTCTCATACTGTCCCTTTCCTTTTCTATGAACTCTGGATCTTGTCTCTTGTTTCTCATACTGTCCCTTTCCTTTTCTATGAACTCTGGATCCTGTCTTTTGTTTCTCATACTGTCCCTTTCCTTCTCTTTAAACTCTGGATCTTGTCTCTTGTTTCTCTTACTGTCCCTCTCTTTTCCTTTAAACTCTGCATCTTGTCGTTTGTTTCTTTTACGGTCTCTTTCATTGTCTTTAAACTCTGGATCCTGTCTCTTGTTTCTCTTTCTGTCCCTTTCCCTTTCTTTAAACTCTGGATCTTGTCTTTTGTTTCTTTTACTGTCCCTTTCCTTTTGTTTGAACTCTGATTCCTGTCTCTTGTTTCTCATATATTCTCTCATGTAATCCTTTTTATCTTTCTTTATCGCTGTTGTTTTTAAGTGACCAGTATTGGTACCAGCAGATTGTTTGTTTGTGAGAGCAGTTGTTGTTAACTGATCTAATCTACAATATTGATGTGTACTTTGATTATTACTAGGGAAGCTATGAATAAGTGTGCGAAAGGCAACAGGCATCACTTCAAACTCAGTTGCAAATTCAATGTGCATACTTTCATACATTGCATACAGAAATCCTAACAAATCATCTAAGCAGCAACTGTGTCTCATCAGAGACTTTCCATCACATTCAGACAAACCATTTTCCCCATGAGAATGCGAGTCAAAAAAATAAAAATCATTGTCTGAAGCTTTGTACAGTGCTGAACATATCGAGCCAATCATTATTAATACATATCTAGATAACCCCAATGCTTGTTGCAGACATTCATGTAGAGTTTGAATTTGATTTCTCTTATCATCTGTAACTAATAAACCAAACAATGTATCAAACTTGTCAACAATGTGATGATTTTCACCAGAATCAATATGAAGTGGTAGTTCATCAAACATCAGTAACCTACTTTTAAAATTTCCAGCACTCTGGAGATTCTTCACAGCTGTGTTGTACAAATTATCTCCCTTGAGCAGAGTCTGATCTAAAAAGGAACTAGTAAATGAAAAATTTTCATATGAATTTGACAACATCATAAGTGAATTGCATGTACACTGATTACCTCTTGAAAATGATGAAAACCTCATGCTTCCCTGATGGAAGGATCCAAACACGAGATTATCTGAATTCTGATGCATACAATTACCTTGCAGTGCATGTGTTGTTTCATTTGGTATATTGTTCATTGTAAACGGAGTAATATTCTGAGTTGTAATCTGAGATATATTCTGAGTAAGCAACTGAGAGGAATTCAGAGTAATCATTTGAGGCAACTTTTGAGGCAACATTTGAGCCAGAGGCAACATTTGAGGCATAGTTTGAGCCAGAGGCAACATTTGAGGTATAGTTTGAGCCAGAGGCAACACTTGAGGCATAGTTTCAGTCAAAGTGGTCTCAGGGAGAGCCGCAGAGACCACTGTCACAGGGGTGGTAGAGATCACCCCTGCCGGTACAGATGTCATAGGTGTTAGGACGTGGCCTACACCCAGAGGCACAGATGGTTGGACGTGGCCAACATCTGTGGGGTACTTGTCACCCACATCTGCCTTACAAGATTTCGTCTTCTTCACAGCAGCTTTCTTCCAGCTCTTCTTCCTAGGCATTCTGTGATCTACAAAAAACATAACAATGTTATAATCTATAGTATATAATAAGGATCAGCATAGCCTACACATGATACTAACACACATTCTCGAATTCATAATGCTGCCATCACTGACACTTTCAGATTTGAGAGCAGTTGTTCGAAACTACATTGCAGATACTTTTAAAAATATATACTTACCGGGGGTACTTTAAGTTTGTAGCACAAATCAAATTAAAGAAAGCAGAAAGTTGAAAAAATTTAAAACCTGAAAGTTAAATTCAAAATCACATGCAAAACATATGACAACATTCATTTAAAGAGGTCACTTGTGTTGCACAGTGGTTAAAGGCACACACTAAGGAGTTTATCCTTAGTTCGCTGGTTCGAATCCCACTGTGGGATGTGGAGACTGATCGCTTGGACGAGACCCTTTAAACAGAGCTCCTGTGTCTCTGTAGGTGCTGGAATGAAAAAGATCCCTCACTGCTCAATTGCCCTGAGTGCCAAGTATTGGACAAAAATTTGTAGATCTCCACTTGCAAGTGGTGGCATCTCATACGAATGAAAAATTCAGAGGGTTGTTAAATAACATACAATCAATCATTTTATGAGAAACGCAAGTTATATGCAATTTGTAAACCATTTTCACACAAGACTTACCTTGAACATGTGACACACATTTAAGAAATTATATGTACCATATAAATGTATACAAAATATACTGGCATAGCTTTTGTGCAATAAGTCCAAATTACATACCGTGTAGCGGGTTATTTTAGTGGGGTGCTAATTTTAGCTTATTTTGGCATTTTGATGGTAGTCCACTAAAATTTTAATCGCTAAAAACAAAATATACTGGCATAGCTTTTGTGCAATAAGTCCAAATTACATACCGTGTAGCGGGTTATTTTAGTGGGGTGCTAATTTTAGCTTATTTTGGCATTTTGATGGTAGTCCGCTAAAATTTTAATCGCTAAAAATAGTCAATACTCATCTTAGTGTTAATCTGCAAACCGCTGAAACTCTGTCAGCTAAAATAAATTACACCAATTTATTGGCATACCTTTGAGCATGCATAACACCAAATTTTACACCCGCCAAAAAAACTTGCTATATGGTACCTAACCATTGTGGTATTCCATAAAAATTTTCTTTTATCGTGTTTATCGAGAACTGTGTGTACATTGGTATTGTATTTAACCTGCAGTCAAAATTATAAAAGCAACCCTTTAAGCCATTTCATTTTTTTCTCCCTTATGCCACTACATGTATCTTTATTTTTTCATAACTCGTATCTAAAATTACAGTCTGGATTCTTAAAATTTCCTATTTTGGTCAAAACCTTTTATTCTGCCATTTCCTCTAAATATTCCTATAACATGTTTTATAATTTGCTAGCATTTAATACCTTGAAATTTCTTTTGAAAAAGATTGATTAAAATCAATTCCTTTGAATTACATCATTTTTATCATCATAAAGTCTGCAAGTTTTGGAAGTATATATAGTTTTCTTGTCCACAAAAACTTTAACCTTGCTTATAACCTTTGATTGGCTCCTCATCCACTATGGCTTTCACATTTCACAGGTGTATTTCTTGTGATAAGACTTTCCAACTTTCAATTATTAAAAGAAAAATTAATAAACATTTATCATTATGAATAAGTTTAACTTTCCAGTGTTTATGTTATTTGAATTAAAAATTTCAATTATAATTCATTATTTATCAATTATGCCCAGCTAATTATTACCGATAATTGATTCTAATTATTTCCGATTTCCCATCACTAGAACTTGAATCAGACTGCTAATTAAATAAACCACATTATTATTATTCTACTTTTATATAGCACCTTATGTAAATATGTTATTACCCTGAAGCACCTTACATGTATAAAACAAGTACCAGGGGCGGATACAGGATTTGTGGTTAGGGGGGGGGGGGGCGTGGATAATTCTGTTGAGGCAAGAGGTCTGGGGGCCGCCTTAAGGCCCTTAGTAGGTCCAGGGCGAAGCCCTGGTGGAGGCCCAGGGGGCAAAGCCCCCGGAAGCTCTTGGGTTTTCATGTATTTTAAAGTAAAATCAGGCACATTAATAGTGCATATTTTTCAATTATTTTTGTTAAAAGTATATAGCATATAGGTGGGGGCCCAGCTCCCGGAAGCTCCTGGGTTTTATTGTATTTTAGAGTAAAACCAGGCACATATTAACCAGTGCATATTTTTCAATTTATTTTTGTTAAAAGTATATAGCATATAGGTGGGGGTCCAGGGGGCGAAGCCCCCTGAAGCTCCTCGGTTTTCGTGTATTTTAGAGTAAAACCAGTGCCGCACAATAATAGTGCATATTTTTCAATTATTTTTGGTATAAGTAAATAGCATGTAGGTCCAGATGTTTGAAAAATAAATGTTTTGAATATTTCACATTTCTCATTGTATTGTAACACATGTCACTATATAATAAACGATTTACTTACTCATAATGGTATTGGTTAGTGATGTATCAAAGTACGACGTGTTTAATACTTGTCATGTCATACTTTGAGTAGTAGGGGCGCAGCCCCCGGAAGCTCCTGGATTTTTGTGTATTTTAAGAATAAAACCAGGCAGAATAACACTTATTTGATTAGTTTTGTATCAAAATGTGGCATTATAAGTATTAGTCACATCATACTTTGAAAATTTTAGGGGGGGCGTGCGCCCCTCACGCCCCCCTTAAATCCGCCAGTGAGTACAATATAAAACAAAGAACAAGTGCAATATAAAAGGCAGAATTGTAAAATCATGAAAATGACACCTTTCTCCTATTAATTTTTTTTTAAATAAAAAATACCCAAAAACAATAATGAACTGCAAGTAGATCTATAGTCTTTTTATTGTACTGTTGTCTTTTTTAAGCATTTTACGCACACTACTAATAATGTCTATGCTTTTTTTTAGCCAATTGTCAGGAACCTGTGTAGGCGATATTCTTCATCTCTGCGATTGACACAAAATCACAATTTATGTAGGAGTTTCCTTTCTGCAAACTTCGACAAACACTTCGTACTGCTGCTAAAGTACTTTCATTAATAATAAGTTATCCTTTATAAATATGTCCTGATGACAGGTGTACCTATATGCGAGAGTTGTCACTGTAGACGACTCACATTTACAAAAGTTTTTCCCCTTTGTGGGAACTATCCGGGGTCAACCAGCGTAAGGCACTGTTTTCCCTCTATAACCTTACCAACTTTATAGATCAGTATCTTACTTCTACTCTTAGTAATTAAATCTGCATGAATATGATCATAATTTACCTTACCCCATACTCTGGCAATACAGGTACAGATCCAAATTGTTCGATAACGTTTGAAAATTAAAAATATTAACAAGTAACTTAAAAAGGACAAAGACAGTGGGAAAACGAGCGTTACGCCGACAACGGGACATAATTCTTAGAAATGTAAAAAAAATCGTCTATTTATATTAATTATGCAATGACAAACTATTAGTCTATTACGCTTCCTTCTACTAAGTAAATCTAAAAAAAAAAAAATCTTCTCAATCTTTTTTAACACTAGTAAAATGTAGCAGTGCCTAAATGGACTTGTTTTTCTCCATGTGACTTTCTCCGAAGGAGACTTCAACTGCGCAATACGATCGCTGTGCCTAAACACTGCATATATGCTGCATGAACAAATATACGCAAGGTAGTAATTATTCAGCTAAATCCTTTACTCTTCAAACCTTACAGAATGAAAACAACAATCAGCAATGAACACTTTTGTTTCAGATCAAAATTCGGTTACTTCTTCACCGTCCACATCAAAAATGGCTGAAGGAGTGAGCCTCGTTTTCATTTATTATGTACACCGCGCCCGATCGAAAAAAAAAATAAACAAAGGTAAACCTAATCCGTTATCATTTCGTACGGGCACAAACTAGACAAAATTGAATGCGCACTAAATAAGGTTGCTTGCATATTAATGTAACTAATCATGGCTCTGTTGCTTATGAGATCTAGAGAAGAAGATTTTTAAATTTTAAAGGTTTTCTGATGTATTCTTATTTAAAATTTACTCATCCATTACGGACCAACCCTTACCCCAGGGGTCATGATTTGAACAAACTTGAATCTACACCACCTGAGGATACTTCACTATGAGTCTAATCTTTCCTGGCCCAGTGGTTCTTGAGAAGAAGATTTTTAAAATACATCATTACTTTTTCACAAATTCCTAATTATCTCCCCTTGAAAGGGAGCATGGCCCCTCATTTGAACAAACCTGAATCCCCTTCACCTAAGGATGCTTTATTGCAAGTTTGGTTGAAATTGGCCCAGTGGTTCTTGAGAAGAAGATGAAAATGTGAAAAGTTTACGACGACGACGACAACAACAACGACAACAACGACAACAACGACGACGACGACAGACAACGGACAGATTGTGATCAGAATAGATTTCTTTATAAGAAAAATCCAGAAATTAGGTATTCAAGAAGTAATCTCACAAAGCCACCAAGACATTTATACATGTATAATTAAGACCATTACCTGTGACAAAGTCCCTACCCTAATGATTTTATTAAGAAATAAAGTCAGCGTTTTTGTGAATGTTGCAGGATAACCTCCAAGGTTGAGAAATGTTCCGAGGCTTTTTTTATTTCAAACAACATTTCTTGACCTCGGAGGTTATCCTGCATCATTCACAACAACAAGGACTTTATTTCTATTCTACTAAGATCGATGAAATATGGCTTATCATTTCCTCTATAAAGAAACGAATAGTTCCATTTAACACCAGAGGGAAAATTTGTTTGCTTACCTGTGTATGGAATGCAGACGATTTGAGCTTTCGTTGCATTAAAAAATTAGGCCAAGATTAAAAAATTCTTTGTTTGCAGTTGCCGACCCATAATTTTTAGTCTGGGTAGGTAGGTAGGCAATTTTTTTTTTTTTTTTAAATGTTTCCAGATCTTTGTTAGATAACATAAAATAAAGTTTTTCATAGGCCTACTTTACATGAATAAGCTGCTATCTTGGTATAAACTAATGATTGATGAAGACAAAAATTGAACATGAAACAGTTTTAATATCTTGAAAAATTGGAGAGAAAAAATAATATTACAAAATGGCTAAAAAAAAGTTTGGGTCGGGTGCATTTTCAGTGGGTCGGTCGGCAACTGCAAACAAACAATATTTTATTTTAGGCCTTATAGCCTTTAAAAAATTACAAAATTGATTAAAATATGTATTATTAATTTTAATGAATATACAATAACAAAATCATGTTCTTGTTTTACTGCTTTATTGGGACTAAAATCATGTTGTTTGAATGTGAAGGGAGGTTTGTGGAATAGCCCCATTTAGCTATAAAATCCCAATTCGTCAGCAACTTTATGCAATTTACAGTGTTTATATTGCAAAAGATGACACATCGATATGGTTTAAACAAGTATTTCATTCTACAGCCAAACATGCATTTGAATTGTTCAGGTTTGATACATGTTTCTGACCTGATAATTTTTTGATGACGTTCGTGATTTATTTGAGAATAATGTCCGCAGCAATTCTTTAATCTCGGAAATAATCCTGGTAGAATTCATGCTAAAATCTTTGTTTTACCCTAACAAAACAAGAAATCTGTGAGCGAATGCTGACTAGTAATACCCTCGCTTTGATATGAATGTACGCTTTTATGTGAATAATTATACACATGTTCAGAATAAAATAAAACAGAATGTGAATGAGACATCAAAATATATTAAACAATAAACAAAGAGTGTTAAAATTTCAATCGCACAATATGGCTGCGATGAATAGTTGCTGAGAAAATTGCGACGAAAATTTGTCCTGGGTACAGACAGACACACGGGTAAAAAGGAAGTTGACATCGGATTCCAACAAAAATTAATCCCACCATATGGCATGCTTCAGCAAATATTTGTTAAAATTTGAAGCATCTGCAATGAGTAGTTGCTGAGAAAACTGCGATGAAAGTTTGTTACGGATGGACAGACAGACGGAAGGACAGCTAGACAGACACACAAGGGGAAAACAGTATACCCCCCTCTCCTTCAGAGCAGGGTTATAAAAAGGAATATTCCTCAAAACAAAGGTCAGAAGAATATAGGGATCACCTGCCCAGTCTAATTTCTTGTTCCTATAAGAAGTCTAAAATTAATAAAGAAAAGTTTCAGGACATTGTATGGCCACAGAAAAATGGAATACAGGGATTTATCAAGGCTGTTTTTACTATCGGTAAATGGTACCTTTCCCCTCTTGAAAAAGGTGAAAAATTCCCCTTTTACAGATAGAAAATTAAACGGAGAATATTTAAAACATCGTACTGAAATTTTCCGTTTTTGTCTGATTGAAGTTTAACAGCATATCCTAACTCCCCATCCTAGTCATTCAAACGCTTTTAAAAGAGAGAGTAGATTATTCAAGCTTCCATTTGATATTGATCGGTAAACATGTGCCCTGTCCATGATGTCGAAATATACGTATGCGATTGCAGAGTTAAGAAAAGTGTAGATGAGTAAGATGGAGCTTAAATCACTATGAATCAGAAGAATGGAGTAACAACAAAAACAATGTTAGTAGTGAAACATGAAAAACCGAATTGATTTGCGATAGATATTGAGAGAAAAAAATTAAATAAAGTACTGACCTGGTTTAAATTTTTTTTGTTATTTAATATTTTGTCTCAAAAGTGAAGTTTTTGTGGCCTTTGTAAAGGTCTACAAATGACCCTCAGAAGCTCTAGGAATGCAGGATTTTGCTCCATTTATTTAAAAATTTTCAGGGGGGGCATGCCCCCGGACCCCCCAGAATACTCGCGCCTCCGGTGCTCAGATCAAGCCTGCGGCTCTCATTTTTCCCCTTTACATATAAAATGGTAGTAAAACAAAATAGCTAGATAAATCCCTGGAATGTTTGCAGTTATAGATGCCAAGAGTCGAAGCAGTGAGATGAAGATCCTACGACCCAGGCCAAGTGAGGTCCAGCCAGTAGACACCTACATGGAATCTGTGTCAGATGACCCAAATTGAAATTATACAAAGTACTTCACCAAGAAAAGACGGCTAAATTGTGGAACAATGCATTTAAAGAACACTTACATAAGTTTCCAGACTGTAATGGTCTACTGGACTGGTATCGACATGGGGAGGAAACTTTCCATCCATTGTAAGAAGTGCCACTATACCAGTCACCAAGAAAAACTTTACAAAGAGGTGAGAAGACCTGGCAAGGGACAAAGAGCTTCACAGCTGAATGTAGTCATGGCTGTCCATCACCTGGGAACCTGTCTTACACCAGAGGGTATGCATGCAGTGTGCGAAATTAACGGTGGACCGGTAGACAATGTCTATAGAAAATCTAGTCGGTCTATACCGATCGAAATATTAATCGACCGACTTGTCTATAGGAATTCCGAGTAAGAAACTGGTTCCCTGCTTGTCTCTAATAAACAAACCACAAAAAGGAGGACCAGTTTAAATAAAACGTCTGTATTACACTGATGTATTCCGTTCACCCCTTAGTTATAATAGTTTGTTCCACGATGTATGCAGAAATAATTCGAATCGGAATATTTTATTTTTAACATGAGGGGAGGTTAAGTTGTGATTACTTAATGGCCGCGGACACCAAAACAGTGCAGAAGAAACATGTCCTTCTTCGACCGTTTAAAGTATGTTGAGGGTGCACGCCCGGGAATTATTATTAAGCGGAAGGTAGCGAAGACAGCGAGTTCCAGCAAGACAGAAAAAGATGCTGAGTATGACAAAGTAAAGCATAGTAGAAGCTTTCAAGAGCATTGGAAAAATGGCCGGCCCTGGTTAGAATATGAAGAAACAGAAGGTAAAATGAGTTGTTCGTATTGTCGTGAACATTGGGGAGAAAAACTAGACTCGTTAAATGTACAAGCAAAGTTATGGATTTCTGGAACGAGCAATTTTAATAAGTTGGTCTATGAGATTGAAAGAGAATATAATTAAACTATGTATGAACAAGTTTTCATGTATTATTTATTTTAATTTCAGGCCAGCATTTTTTTATTTTTAGGTTTACAAACATCAGAATGAAAAAGTCCCGTAGGAGGAGGAAATAAAAAAAAAAATAAAATTATATTTTGGATACATTATCGACTTTTCTACATTAATTTTTGCTTCTTTTTTATGCTCTCCTAACAGGCTTCTTGCCACTGGACGCATAAGGGTTACAAAGGGGAAAATACAACTTTAATTCTTTATTTCATCATCTACCTGTTGGGGGCAGTGATATAAATCTTTTGATGTTGGACAAAATACAGATTTTTTAAAAAAAAAAATCATTTTTTTAAATCTCTTTTAATATATCTTCATTTTTGTTTTTAATGTGTGTTAGGTAGAAATTATTCTAAAATATTAATATACTTGAGACCTTTAAAAGTAATAATTCCTTTCATAAAACAGACAGGGAGTATTCCCAAGGAGTATTGAGGAGTAGAGTGGAATTTTTTTCAATTAAGTGTAAAATAATTTTTCTGGCTGCCATAAACGATACTACATGCCTGTATATATTTGTATATTCTTGTTTTTAAATAGTTGAAATATTTCATTTCTTTAGGCTATTCTTTATTTCTTCCTCAAATGGACTTAACTTCTCCCATAGTTTTATTCATTACATCTGATGCATAAGCGACCTTTTTCTGAAGAATGATGCTAAGACTGTAAGCTATGACAGAAACCTAAACAATGTCTCTGACAATAGCTACCATGGGCAGTTTTAAACCTGTGGGAGGAAAATAATTTACAATTACAGACAGTTACTTTTGAATACGGATACATAATTATCTCACCAACATGTCACTTTGCAACAAAGTCGTCAGCATTTTATTGTTCTCTGAACGGGTGAAACGTTTTGAATGGCCCTCCTATCGATAAATATTTACATTAGATCTAAACCAAGCTTTAGTGCTGCTATGGACTTGACACAAATCTCCCTTCATTGATTACCCGCCATGTTTAAAACCGGAAGTACGAGTTCGTAAATTTGAATTCTCGATCCCGACTCAAATTTGACATCGGAAAGAAAAAATTCTGTTTTTCTCAATTTTATTTTTTTTCTGAAAATTCAAAAACTTGAGCGGCGGGTTTGTAAACCTAAAAATAAAAAAATGCTGGCCTCAATATTTTAGCATTGAATGTAGTATTCTAAATTTCGGTCCATAGGAAGTTGCTGCGGTCTATAGAAAATGAAATGTCTATGGACCGAAAGTCTATAGGACTTTGAAGTTAGTTTCGCACACTGTGCATGGTATGCTTCTTGGTGCAAATATACTGAACCAGCGTCAGACCTGGAACAAGTGGGGAAAACTATTACATATGTAAATAAAAACAGTATGAAGAAAATTAGGAAGAACAATGAAGAACTTATAAATGAAAAATGTGAACTTCCTGATACCCCCATCAGAATGGAACGAGATGCTTGGTACAATAATGCCACCTTCAGTGCCATTGGGAAAACCCCATTCCAAGCTGCCACCCAAGTGACTTATACACCATAAGTGAAAATGTAACTCAGAGGTAAAATGTGGTCGCAGTTTACTGTAGAAATAAACTATGCAAGAAAAGTGCACACCTACGAAGAAATAGAAAGGAAGTTACCTGCCCAGGGCACGAAGACTGCACTGCAATCACTGCAACATAAGAGAAGAGATGCCATTGGGCTGCTAGTTGTGTTGGTGAGTTACAAAGTGATGACTGTCCACTAGTCATATCCCATTTCACCAATGATGGAGACAGTGCCGCTGCATCTGGTGCATCTGAAAAACAAAGAGATATGATTGAAAACCTTAAGGACTTGTATCACTTCTTTGACTCTAAAAGAAAACAGACTGCTAAGGCTCTATTGAGCAATCACATATTTCCGGGAAGAACCAAGGCCATAAGAGAATCCATGCAGAGAAGATTTGCCTTGGATCTAAAGCTTTGAGGCATTTTACCACTTTTACAACTTCAATGCACTTCATTGTATGAAAGCCAAAGAGTTAATCCTCTTAAATTATGACCAAGTTTTAAGTTTTTTAGAAGTGGGTCAAATTCAAAGTTCAAAGATTAAAATTCAGTCTAAAGAATAATACATGTCAAAACCTGTATCTGTCTATCACACCCCATATCAACCTGAGACTCCAATATCTTGGTCGAGGGTTGATATTGGATGCGATACAGATTTTGCCATGTATTGTTTTTATTATCTGAAAACAGTTTACATTGTGATGTCATTAAATATTTTTGTGACATCAGTAATTTAGGCTCCTGAATTTTTTTTTATAAACTTCATAAACAAATAGAAAAAGGAACTCCGAATAAAAAATACAGAGATGTTCTGGAAAGGTGTAAAAGTGTGTGATAGGCTAAGGGTGAAATAGGAGTGATGATACAGGGTGAATATACACTGTGAAATACAGGTCATCATATCAGGGATGCAAAATACATGTATTATAATTTAACAAATATATACAATAAAACGAAATAAAAGCCCTATTACTAACTGTTCAGAAGCAATGGCCAATCTAATTTTTTGACAGTGCTTCGAACTCTCAGGTCAAGGTCGAAGAGCATTTTTCTGTATTTTAATGAATTACCTTCTCAGCTCTGACTGTCAAGTAATGATTCTTCCAAGATACAATGCTTGCAGTTTCCCCTTGGAGCCTCTACAATAAACATTTCAGACTACTAATATTTTTTTTTTTATTAATTATCACGCCTCTGTGGTTCATATTTTCAACATTTCCATACCTAAAAGTCTTTGACTTTGACAATTTTTTAAAGTCAATGTTCAATGAACTATGACAAAATATTTGTAAAACTGCATTCGTTTCCTATTTTCATCGTCCATCAACATTTATTTGTCAGACCTTCGTCGCCGAAATTGTATTCAATGACTGACTGAGGATATCAACTTCGTTTTTTTTTTCAATATTGGCTTAAAATCCGACCAGTCTGATTTTTTTATTATATCTATCTGGGTATTTATTACTATTTCTTTTCAAATATTTTTATCTTACTTTGTTAAAATAGTTTTCAATTCACCTGTAACAATCCTCGCTCAAACTTTTGACTGTCGTTTGATCACTCATCTTCGTTTCCCGCGCTGTCAGAATAAATGGAGTTAGACACTTCGATCCCGATGCAATTTAGGAGTAATTCAAGATAGATTATGGCAGGGGCATATAAAAAAAAAACCCATGGTGCATGTTAAATTCAACGAATACAAATGATTCCCCATGTCTTTCTCGCAAAATGCTTTTGGCAAAATAGATATTTCTTTTTTTTCTTCAAATATTTATTTTTGTGCATGTGTTAATAACGGACCGATATCATGGATATGTCAATACTATATCATGTACAGATCCCTGATTATCATTTTAAAACAGTAAATTTTAATTTTGTACAGTGAAAAAGTACGTCAATATCACGCAAGGATCCAAGATTTTCGTTTCAAACCGGCGATAGAGCGGTCGGTCCAAAGTATTTAACTAAAATAAAAATATATATGGGAATATATACTTGGAATTTGTTGACAAGAAAAAAAACCCACAGATGTCGAACCCTGTAAAACAGCTTTAGGCGATAGTAATATCTAGTGCATAATTTTAACTTAGTCAAGATTAGAAAAACATGCCGGACACCCAAATCACAAGATTAAAGTTTAGCGTTGTTAATCTATCTTGTAAAATACTCACCTCTGTTGGCCGACATGCTTCTCTACTTGAATTAGAACTCACAAATGCTATGGACACGAAAACCAGAGACTCAATCTCAAGTGTTTTGCATCGAACATTCCCTTGGTGAAGCTATTTTAGGTCTAGTAGCTCAGAAGCGCTCTTGCATGAATTACCTGACCAGTTACCGAGAGACTCTAGTCTCTATACATGCACACAAATCTCGTGCTACTCACATTGATTTCAGTGTTAGCTTGTGGAGCGGATTCAGGAATTTTTCCAGTGGTACGTGTCCACCCAAGTTACAAAAAATCCAATCTAATAAATTTCTTGACAAGCAAAAAAAAGTTCAACTTCCAGAAACGTTGAAAACCTATTTCTTGTTTGAGGTGGGGGGTCGTTGGTTTATAAATCTTTATATCTGACTTTTCATATCAACTTAAGGGGGATGTACGGCCACCTTTAGTGCAGTGAGAACGAAATGTAAACATTTCTTCAAATGACTAAAATACATTATATTTTGATCAAATTTTAAGTCTTTATGATAAAGATACAATAAATATGCATAACTGAATGCATGTTGTGCATATATAATCTATACTTTGGCAGAAAAATGCTTTTGATATGCTCCTTAGAACTGCGCAGCTACAGAATTCAGCAAAGCCTTAAAAAATCCAAAAAAATACGGAAACTGTGCATTAATGTTCTCTCTACAACCATTTGTTGAGAAAATGTCTAAATTTTGCACTTTTAAATGATAATTTCAAGTTCAAAACCATGTATCGTTGTCTTCAAAAAGAGTGTAAAGAACCATGAAAGTAGTTCATGGATAGCAGCACGTGATCTATTTTTAGCACAGAATTTTGTTTTCCAGACCTCTTCTTAATATGGAGGGACATAACAATCTTTAAATGTAGAAGATAATTACAGTTGCAAAATATTTCAAATAATATGAACACTTTTAAAAGAGGAAATGTGTTATAGTGTTTCTTGAAGTAATTTATTCTAAATAGTGTACGTATTGATATAAAACAATCTTAAACTCTTTGATTCAAGTAAAGGAAAAATGAGCACCAACAAAGTTAAAAATTAAGAGTTTGTAAGTTTGCCACAGATAACTTATAATATCTATCAAAAGTTAAATTATCATCATTGAAACACAAAGAAATTAATCACATAAAATCGATATAAATGATCTTGTTTTAGTACCTACTAGTACGAGGGATGATCAAAAAGTTCGCGAACTATCTCTATACATGTGTATCTACAAAACCACTATTCAGATTAGAAACAAATTTGGTGCACACATAGCCAAACACAAGTTCTCTAAATAGCATATACTGAATAAACTTTTGCTCACAATGTGAAAATGACGTCATTATGCAGGTACTTGTGACGAAAAATGGTTGTCTCAGTGGAACTCGTTCAACAAACGACTAAAATATTTATGGTATATCTTAAAAATGCCTTTGAAGTATCGTATAAGAATTTGTTCACAGTTTATTTTAAGACAAATGACTTCCTATAAATTCAATCAATGATTGGATAGATCGTTTTAGTGAAGGAAGGCAGATGATTAAATATGATACTTGTTATGTTGCCCCGTGACAGCAAGTTTGAAAAGGGATGTGTTTTTAATTAAGCAATATGCTATCAAAGACGTCCATTTTACACTTTGAAAAAAACTCGAATATTTCAACAATTATGTAACTATCAAATACCTAAAATATCGTTTACTTTTTGATCTCCCCTCGTATATTCTGACAAAAAAACATTTACAATTTTCATTACAGCGGAGCAACATTTGAAAAGGAATGAAATCATTCAGAGTGGGTTAGAAGATTTAATGAATAAAAAAAACTTGTTTTTCTATTTGCCCATTTTGTCAAAATTACAATTTTACAGAGTAAAGAAAAAAATCAACATAATTAAATATTTTAGACCATCTTTAAAATGACGTTTGGTGGTCCTCCCAACTCAGGGAAAAATTATTGGATCGGTATTTATTGGTGAGAAAAAACTACCTTAAAATTTAAACATATTTGTTGACGGAAGAAAAAAAATATCGTGTAATGGGATGTAAAAAAATTGAGTCGGGCCATTTCTAGACAGTAGATAGGGAGAGAGTGCAGCCAAATATTTTTATAACAAATGGTCTTATAAGGCTAGTACATGTTTCATCACATACTTAATAATGCAAACTTTTTGAATCTGTGTCACTATTTAGAAAAACAAACAAACATAGGATTTTCCGGGGGGGGGGGGGTGTTAGCTTCTCACTTTTTTGCGATGATAGACATAGCATATGCAATGGACCTTTCTTTGCAAACAGTGTGCTTGCAAAGAAACAAATCAATATATTTTATCAAGCTTCAATGAGCGAGAGCTTACAACGTTGTCAACATATAATGAGACATGATGCGTTTTTATGTCCAAACATACCTCCATACAATGTGTGGGTCATTGCAAACAATCTAGTTATTTATGTGAGGTGCCTGAAGGAAATCTTATAACTGCCTTTTGTTTCTATCTAATTGCTAAACAAAATAGACATATGTACCAACTTTTCGAATGTAAGACATGTTATTAATATTTGTTTTTCATGCACCGCCTATTGTTTAACATTTTCAAATTAAATGCTAAGCATCCTCCTTGCAGTGCCCCATTTGAAAATAACTTCTATCGCCACAGAAAAAAGACCCGACGTAAACACATATATTTAGGACATTTTTTATCTTTTTTCTTGAGTTTTAAAGAAACCAACAAATTATCAAGACTTGTTCCATGAAAAATTAAATATAATCATGATAATAAACGCATCTATTCACAGCAGATATATGCACATACCAACCACGTGCTAGTGGAATGATATTTAAAAGGAAATTCGAGCTGTAAACAGAACAGTTTTTTCCGATTTGCTGGAGTGGGGTTAAAATTGCGTTTTTTCATTAATCAGACGATGCGATGCAACAAATACAAGTGGTAAGTAATATAACCTAATGATTATTACTTAGTAATTTCTTGTCTTGGTGTTATTATGGTCGCATTTATTCTAAAATCAATGTTTTTCGAACTCTGTGTGACAGAGGAATGGCGGACGAAATAAACACATGGTCTCAGAAAGACACCCATATGAAAAATCAAATTTTCAAGAATTATGGATAATGACAAGAAAAAAGCGAAACAAATGGTTGTAGCCATATTATCAATGAATCAAACTAACACCATTTTCAATGCATTTTTCATCTCGTGAATGCTGTAGCTGCGCAGTTCTAACATGATTAATTTCCTCCTATTTAAAACAAAATAAACTTAATTATTTATTAATTTTGGTCTCTAACAGTAGGTAATAAGTGTATTAGCACTCTGAGTAACTTTGGTCTAGTTTGGTAGAGTATTAAACGCATTCTTGGTATTTCTTATTTTACACCTGACTAGAACCAATATGGCTTGTACATCCCCCTTAACACAAATCTGTTTTTGAAGGGGATCGGCGTTTTCTAAGGGGGGGGGGTATTTTTAGTTGGGTTGGTATATTTACGTATGATAACATTTACAAATTACAGGGGGTCCTGACACTCAACCCCCCCCCCCTAGATCCGCGCATGGCTTGATAATACGCCCCGGTTCTATGTATAGAATGTGTAGAATTTACAAAACTTATAACCACCTAAAGGCCTCGGTCGTTCTGTCTCTCATCTTTTTTATCATCATTTATTGTTTTTTTTTTTTTTGTTTTTTTTTTCATGATTTTACATTTTAAAGATCACATGAGATCGAGAGATAGAGAGAGAGAGACATTAAATTCTTTCATAACACCCTGTCCTCATCAAATTTTTCTTATTCATAGTTTTTCTTATATATTAGATATTAATTTCAGATCAACCTTATATTATATTCATTTTTTTTTTCTGTATAGTACTTTAAGAAATCCATTTTCGTTAGGGGAATAGTGTATCAGAATTCCTTGGCTAGCTAGCGAGCACGCAAGTGCGGGAAACCGAATTTTTGCAACTGTTGACTGATCAATTATTTAAATAAAATACAATGTACATTAGCTTTTACTTTCTAAGGACAGTTAATATGAATTAATAGCAGGAAGAAATTGCACAAAATTCCACATAAAGTTTTAGAAAGAAATTGACCTTCTTTCTACCTTTTCTTCTTTTTATGCCCCCGTATTATGCCCCCGTAAACGAAGTTTCGGGGGCATATAGTTTTTGTCGTGTCCGTCTGTCTGTCTGTCTCTCTGTCTTTCTGTCTCTCTGTTTGTCTGTTTGTCCGCAAAAACTTTAACCCTGTCCATAACTTTTGATTTAGGGGAGCTGTGACTTTCATATTTCACATATGTATTCCTTGTGACAAGACCTTTCTTTGGGTACCACCAAATTTGACCTTTTGACCTTGACTTTGGAATTTGACCCACTTTTACATAAAAAAAAAAATTCAAAGTGTTACTTTGGCCATAACCTTTGAACAACAGATACCAGGACATTTATACTTCACATATATATTTTTTTTTTGCAAGAGCATTCATCGGATACCAATAACCTTGACCTTTTGACCTTGACCTTGGAGATTTCCGGACTTAAAAAAACATTAACTTTGGCAATAACTTTTGAAGAGTAAGGGCTAGGGCTTTCATACTTCACATATGTAATTCTTGTTACAAGACCTTTCATTCAATACCAATAACCTTGACCTTCTGACCTTGATCTTGGAGTTTTACATACTATAATTTTTTTTAACCTTTGCCATAAATTTTGAATGGTTAGGGCTAGGGCTTCCATACTTAAAATATGTGATCTTTGTGGAAATACCTTTTCATTGGATACCAATAACCTTGACCTTATGACTTTGATCTTGAAGATTTATGTACTTATGAAAAAACTTTAGCCTGGCCATAACTTGGGAACAGATGGTGATAGGGCTTTCATGTTTTACAATTGTATTTCCAGTTAGTAGACCCTACTTTGGGTACCAAAATATTAACTTTGCATCTAAGAAAAGTTTAATCTTCACTATGTTGCCATACGGGGGCATCAGTGTTTCACAAACACATCTTGTTTTTAATTTGAAAAACATAAATTACATATATGAAGTATGAAAGCCCTATCCCTTACCGTTCAAAAGTTATGGCCAAGGTTAAAGTTTTTCACAAATACGAAAATCTACAAGGTCAAGGTCAAAGGGTCGAGGTTGTTGGTATCCAATGAAAGGTCTTTCAACAAAGAATACATATGTGAAGTATAAATGTCCTGGTGTCTACTGTTCAAAACATATGGCCAAAGTAAAAGTTTAAAATTTTCATGTAAAAGTGGGTCAAACTCTAAGGTCAAGGTCAAAAGGTCAAATTTGGTGGTACCCAAAGAAAGGTCTTGTCACAAGGTATACACATGTGAAATATGAAAGTCATAGCTACACTTAATCAAAAGTTATGGGAAAGGTTAAAGTTTTTGCGGACAAACAGACAAACAGAGAGACAGACAGACAGACAGACAGACAGACACGACAAAAACTATATACCCCCGAAACTTCGTTTACGGGGGCTTAAAAATAAATAGTTTTTCATCTTTGACGGTAAATCTCTTTACATGTTAGCATTTTCATACACGCATGTATTTTGATACCTGATGTACTTTTATTACGTATTACATTTTTGTCCCCCGCTTTCGCGAAAGCGAGGGGACATTAAATCTCATTCGTCTGTCCGTCAGTCTGTCAGTCTGTAAGTCTGTCAGTCTGTCCGTCACAAAAACTTTAACTTTGCCCATAACTTTTGATTTAGTGGAGCTATGACTTTCATATTACACATGTGTATTCCTTGTGACAAGACCTTTCTTTGGGTACTACCAAATTTGACCTTTTGACCTTGACCTTGGAGTTTAACCCATTTTTACACAAAAATTCCAAACTTTTACTTTGGCCATAACTTTTAAATTGTAAGTACTAGGACTTTCATATTTCACATATATATTCTTCGTGGCAAGACCTTTCATTGGATACCAACAACCTTGACCTTTTGACCTTGACATGGAGTTTCACGTACTTAGGAAAAAACTTTAACCATGACCATAACTTTTGAACGGTGAGGACTAAGGCTTTCGTACTTCACATATGTAATTCTTGTGAAAAGACCTTCCATTGGATATCAACAACTTTTACCCTTTGACCTTGACCTTGGAGTTTTATCTACTTTTTAAACTTTAACCTTGGTCACAACTTTTAAACAGTAGATACTAGGACTTTTATTTTTCACATATGTATTCTTTGAGTCAAGACCTTTCATTGGATACCAACAACCTTTACCTTTTGACCTTGACATTTGAGATTTACGAACTTATGAATAAACTTTAACCTTGACCATAACTTTTTAACGGTGAGGGCTAGGGCTTTCGTACTTCACATATGTAATTCTTGTGAGAAGACCTTTCATTGGATACCAACAACTTTCACCCTTTGACCTTGACATTGGAGTTTTAACTACTTTTAAAAAACTTTAACTTTGGTCACAACTTTTGAACGATAGATACTACGACTTTCATATTTCACATATATATTCTTTGTGGCAGGAGTTTTAATTGGATATCAACAACTTGACCTTGACCGTAAAGATTTACTTATTTATGAATAAACTTTAACCTTGACCATAACTTTTGAACGGTAAGGGCTAGGACTTTCATCCATCACATACGTAATCCTTGTGAGAAGACCTTTCATTGGATATCAACAACTTTGACCCTTTGATCTTGACCTTGGAGTTGACGTACTTTAAAAAACTTTCACTTTGGCCATAAGTTTTTAACGGTCAAGGTTAGGGTTTTCATCCCTCAAAAAAATCAACTTCAATGATAATTTCTAAATAAATGACATATGATAGGGTTTTCATATTAGACACAATATGTCAGAAAAAATAACATCTCACTCACAAAGACACCGAAAGCGGGGGACCACAATTTTTTGAATTTGCTTGTGAGTACACTATTATCATTTTCCCCAGGGATGAAAGAAGCGAATTTGTACATTTTACTGGATGTTTTGGCATATTTTAAAGGTTTTTATTGTTATTTATTTTATAACTTTTTTAAGGTTTTTATTACCCTGTTTATAGGCCTCATATGTTAATGCCTTCGTTATCGAAGATTCAGAGGTACTAGTATATGATTTTGCCTTGTCCGTCCGTCTGTCTGTCTGTCATTTTGTTTGTCCGCAAAAACTTTAACCTTGCCAATAACTTTTGAGTAACTTTCTTCGCCTACCAGCAAATTTGACCTTTACCTTGGAGTTTGGCCCATTTTCCACAAAAAAAAAACCCCGAACTTTTAACTTTTGCCATCTTAAGTACAGTTGATGCTAATTAAGGCTTCCATACATCAAATGTGTATTTAATCTATATATTGTGAAAAGATGTTTCAATAGATGTAAATATTAATTCAACATTGACTTTTTGACCATGACCTTAAAGTTTGAACACTTTTAAATAACTTAAACTTTGTCCATAAATTTTGAACAGTTAGCACTAGGGCTTTTATAATTCACAGTTGACATATATTCCCCGTGACAAGACTTTGGCCTTTTGAATAGTTGGTGCTGGGGTTTTCATATTTTACTCGTATTTCTAATAACAATTTCTTTCCCTGGATACCATGAATTTAGTCTGGCCTACTTTTAAAAAACTTTGAACATAGTCACAACTCAAAAAAGGTTAGTTCGAGAGCTTTAAAATTACAAAAATATATTCATTGAAATATGTCCTATGTCTGGATACATGTAACAACATTTTTATGCTCTTGACCTTGAAGTTAGACTTGCATTTGAGAAACTTTAACGCTCGCTATTAGTTGCCTTGCGGGGGCATCAATGTTTCACAAACACATCTCGTTACACAGCCGTAATCGAAGATTCGGGGGCTAATACTGTTTGCCTTGTCCGTCCGTCTGTCTATTTGTCCTCAAAAACGTTAACTTTACTCATAACTGTGTAGTGGTTGGAGCTATCGCTTTCACCTTTCACAGGTATATTACCTGTTGCAAGACCCTTCTTTTGGTACCACCAAATTTGACCTGCTCTTGATCTTGAAGTTTGACCCACTTTTACTAAAAATTTTCAAAATTTTCCTTGTTCATAACTTCTAAACAGTTGTCTTTCATACTTCATATGCCTTTAATGGGCCTTAACACTCTCCCCAATAAAATATTAAAAGTTTTAGGAGCAGGGACGTAGCAACCGGGGGGGGGGGGGGCGCCCCCTAACCCTAACCGTAACCCCCCCCCCCCCCCCCATTTTCTGTCCAACATTACCTTTACTATAGAAAATGTTCATAGAAAGGATGGTTGCCCCCCCCCCCCCACTTTATACCATGGTATCAAGGAATTGTAGGATAAAATTTGGAAGTTAAAGTAACTTGGCTTTGAAAAAGTTGGCCACTACCGTCTTCCCCCCCCCCCCTCCCCCCCAAGAAATCGGATTTTCAAGTTTGGGCAACTTTTAATTTTCCTTTTTTTTTTGTTTGTTTTTTGTTTTGGTTTGTAAACTTTTTCAGGTAAGTAAAAAAAAATTCAGGTTGCCCCCCCCCCCCACTTTCAAAAACGATGCTACGTGCCTGAGGAGGCAAGTCAAGGATCAAAGCTGTCTTTTTTAGCCTAGATTATATTGCCACAATTAAAAAAGTAGATATACTAGTACGTGCCTGGCATTATTATTTTTTTTTTGGTCTATGTCGCACCTTTACACCTTCAATAGACTTAAAATTCTAAATTAATAAAACTGATTGCTAAATGTGTTTGTATATCATTGAATTATAATAAAGCAATTATTGCTGTTTTCAAAGTACAATATTCACCTCGAACTTCGGGCTCTGTGAATAGTACATACTTCTCAGGTAAATAAATAAATCATTGCACTGAACTCAAAAGCAGTAACAAATTCATAAAATGTGTAGAAAAACACTGTTTTAGACAGTAAGAGAATTAAGTTGTTTTTTTTTTTTAATTTTTTTTTTTGTTCTGTATTTTTATGTCCCGCCGTAAAAATGGCTGGGGCATATCGTGTCTGTCATTTCCGTCTTCCCTCATTCTGTCCTTCCCTTCCGCTTTGCGTTTAGCTCAGTTCAAAGCTCAATACAAAGAAACAATTCGAGATATTTTTCTCAAACCTCTTCTGATGGATTTTGATGAAAACTATTCAACTGCATCAACTTTTTTTTTTACCTTGACATTTCCTTTTACCTTGACCTCACTTTTCTTTAGTTAGTGTTTAGCTCACGGTTTTAAAGAATTTCAAACCATTCCAGATCTAGCTGCAATAATGCCCCCCCCCCTTTTGGGGGGGGGGGAATTGGGGTGGGAGGTGGTGGACATCAGATCAAAAAAAAAAAAAATCGGAGAAGGCTACATTATTGCAGAACCTCCAATACACATGGGACAGCTAGGCAGGTTTTCTTAAATACTGTGGAAAAGTTGGGAATATCATTCACTAAAGTTTATATTACTGGTATGGTCCATACATCATTGTAAAACAGCATGCATGTTACTTACAAAATAAGAAAAGAAGAAGGGACAAAAACACTTACTGTACAAGCTGATAGAATAAGACCTTATGGGACTCAGGTCCTCAGAGATTAACATGAACAATTTAGATTAAAAGGGTCAGGATCAGGGTACTGATGTTAAAATGATGAAGTGATGAAACTCAGATTGAAATGACAGAAAACTCCGAATTGAATGAAAAAAAATTAGATTATTCAGGTTGTAGACAAAGGAAAAAACCCGAATATGAGTTTGATTACAATATTTAACTCACTGTTTACAAGAACATGTAGATGTTTGTTAAGTTTGGTCTTGACTCGCATGTTTATAATGCAGATTTCAACAAATAGTTACTTTAATAAGATCTTTAAATATATATATACTCGTATAAACAAATTAATTAATAAACGATAAAATTATGATTTTTATTGATTTGGCGGGATGCACGATATCAGAGGGCTGGGTAGTGAAACGTAATAGTCTTAGACTAATAGAACACACGAATGAAATGGAATGGGATAACTTGACACCCCTTCGGAAATAAAATGTTTTAAGGGTATATAAATCGAGGCAGCTGGCAGCTGAAGTGGAATTGCTCGGAGAGAGAGAGAAGTCAGAAGACGAAAGGTATACTATGGTGGCATATTACTGCCCCCTACATGCAAGATAAATTATGTTAACATGCAGTATAATTATGTACACATGCAACATATTCATGTCAACATGCAGTTTAATTTAATTATGTTGATATGCAAGTTACCAATCTTCTAGGAATATAATTTAAATATGGGTAAATTTACTTTCTAACATCTGTGTCTGACATTGTAAATGCAAGATGCAACATAATTATGGAGACATGCGACTTATTAAGTTCAATATAAAAGATAATTATGCCAACATTTATGTTAACTTATTTATGTCAACATGCAAGATAATTATGTCAACGTGCGACTTATTTATGTCAATATGCAAGATAATGATGTTAACATGCAAGATATGTAAGTTGATATGCAGCTTATTATCTTGCATATTGACATACATATATATCTTGTATGTAAAAATATAACTCGCATGTTGACATAAATAAGTAACATATTAACATAATTATCTTGCACGTAAACATAAATAACTTGCATTATATATATGTTTACATAATTTTCTTGCATGTTCACATAAAAAGTTGCATGTCTACATAATTAACTCGCATGTTGACATAAATATCTTGCATGTTTACATAATTATCTCGCATGTTAAAATAAGTAAACCGGATCTTGCCATAATGATGTTGCATCTTGCATCTACGATGTCAGATACGGGCGTACGTGAATGATTTTAACCATATTAAAATCAGACTCTCATACAAGATTTGTAACTTGCATGTCAACATAATTATCTTGCATGTAGAGCAGGGATGGGGTAATCGTAATCAGTGATCGTAATCAGCTGTAATCGATTACAGTTTGTCAAGTAATCATGAGTAATCAGTAATCATACATTTTTCTGATTACAAGTAATCGTAATTTAATCGATTGGTCTGAAAAAAAGTCCTGTAATCATGATTACTTTTTGATTACTTTGTGATTACAATTATTAAAACAAAGTTCATAAAATCATCATTTTGATGATAATCAGTGATTTTTTTTTTCAGTGTACAAATTTGTTTATAAGCAAACGTTATTCTAAAACTATAAGTTATGTTTAGTTAGGTATCTTCTTCTAATCCTTCCAGAAATGCTTATAACCAGGTCCATTGTCCAGGCAATGAGTAAATTCTATCATTTCTTAGCTATATTAAGTATTCGTTTCAAAAGACTTTAGCAGCTTAGCAATTCGCCATTTTTGACAAGATACATGTATATACTGAAGATTTTGATCTACATGATCATTTCAATTTTTTTTTTTTTCACTTTTTTAATGTGTGTAATGCAACATTTTGTTTTCCCTATAAATCTTTGAATAAACTTGTATTTTTATTTTTTTTTTTTATCAAATGTTCCTTTATTGAGATGTGTGTTATAAAAATAATTTTGTTTGATTTACAATGTACATAAAAAGATAATGTGAATTAATTAGTGATAAAACACAGGTATACATAAGTTAGGTCAGCTTGGGAAATAACAATAATTGAACTATCCATGCTTGTCCAGTCAGTGTGTTAATTCTAGTAAAAACATTTAATAATTGGCAGCTTAATTGTAAAGTTCATCACTAATCAAGAAGGTCAATTACTTGTGTAACTGTTCTCTATCGAATCCTTATATCCCTAACTATAATTATGTCCAGTTTAATTTATAAATAATAATAATAAATTCTTTTTTTTATTTCTCTCAACCATTACACAAGATATTTACTTGTATTAAAGATAGAAATCGAATGATATAAGATACATCTCATATGCATCTATATAAAGACATGTACCACCACACTTTGAATTTTACCTTAAAAATATTAATAATATTTAATGAAAGAAGAATAAAAACATGCTGTTGTCCTTGAACATTAAACAAAACAAAAGGCCCAAGGGCCTTATAGGTCACCTGAGTATCATGTAACAACTTTCCAACAACTGAATTTGATTCGTGTTTTAAATCAGAGGCCATGAAATTCATGATTTTGAAAGAGGCACCATTGCTTACATGTATCATAATTATAAACTTGGCATGCTTACGCTATTTACTTAATATCCAGAGGTAGATCAGAGTAACAAAGAGAAAATGCACTTCCACTTGATAACCATTTGTGCACCTCACCCCAAAGGAACCACTGACCCTGGAGCCACATATTTCAAAGTTTTGGAAATTTTATCATAAATTTTATTTCATCATAAATGGTTAATTAATACCAAAGAGCATTAATTTATTTTCAGACTATGTACCCCCCCCCCCCAATCCGATACCTCTGACCAAGGGGGCATGAAATTAACCACTTTGCTAGATGCACCTTCTTCATCATAAATACATATACTTGGATCATTAGCATAATACCCAGGAGCAAAGGAAAAGATTTTCAGAAAATTAATGTTTTTACTACATAATCAAAAGAGCCCCTCCCCCTTTACACAAAATGGCAAAACCTCTGACCCTGGGGTCATAAAATTCACAATTTTGAAAGAGGCACTCTTGCTTATCATAACTATGTACTTAGTTAGTTTATTTAATACCCAGAGGTGAAGATTTTTGAAGAATTAATGCATTTTCACTATATAATCAATAGAGCCCCACCCTAACGCGATAACCCCTAACCCTGGGGCCATAAAATTCACAATTTTAGAAAAGGCACTTTTACTAATCATAACTATGTACTTAGTTAGTTTATTTAATACCCAGAAACAAAGAAGAAGATTTTCAATGAAATAATGCATTTTCACTATATAATCTATATAGCCCCGCCCTAACAGTAGAACCCCTGACCCTGGGGCCATAAAATTCACAATTTCAAAAGAGGCACTGTTGCTCATCATAACTATGTACTTACTTAGTTTATTTAATACCCAGGAGCAGAGAAGAAGATTTTTGAAGAATTAATGCATTTTCACTATAAAATCAATAGAGCCCCACCCTAACACCAGAACCCTGAACCTAGGGCCATAAAATTCACAATTTTGGAAGAGGCACTCCTGCTCATCATTACTATGTACTTAGTTAGTTTATTTAATACCCAGGAGCAGAGAAGAAGATTCTTAAAGAAATAGTGCATTTTCACTATAAAATCTATATAGCCCCACCCTAGAACTAGAACCCCTGACCCTGGGGCCACGAATTTCACAATTTTGGTATAGAGGACTCAATTGACATTAAATTCATGCTAACAGCTTGCCTGCTTGATGTCCAGGAGGAAAGAAGAAGATTTTTAAAGATTTCATTAATTTTAGCGAGCTCAATAGACTAACGTGTAAGAACAGAGGAAATTCTGATTGAAATCTGTACATACGTCAGCCAAATTTCTCTGTGCAACATTCCCAGAATTCCTGCACTACCCAATGTCCTTTGCGCAAATAAATAAATAAATAAATAATAACGTAAAGCATAAAGGCTAGATCAGTTTGTAGAAATCTTTCAAAGAAACAAAAAATAACTCTACAAAGTTTTTCAACCAAAATTGCACTAGGTCTATAGTTTCAAACAGACGCTCGGCTGTCTCCGTAAGCTCCGACGAGCTCCGTGACGTCGTGTGACGTCACAGCTAGTCGAGATGTCTCGTGCGGCTTGATGTTTGAAGTGGCTGATCAATTTTTAGAGTGTTTAATGGTACAACTGCGCTCGCCCCAACGGTCACACCGTAAAACATATTAGTGTTTTTGGCCCCACCCCTCAGGCCCCAGGGGGGGGGGGCAGGGACTATGAAATTCACAAATTTTGTTCCCCTTCACCCGTAGATGCTGCATACAAAATTTGGTTGAAATTGGCTCAGCAGTTTCAGAGAAGAAGCTGAATACATGTATGTTCAAATGTTAACACATGACGGACAACGCACGACGACGGACGAAAACGGATATCAATAGGTCACCTCAGTAACTCAGGTGACCTAAAAAACTTAATGTTATCTACAGTAATCATGAGTAATCATGTTTACATGAAGGAAAAGTAATCAGATGTAATTGATTACTTTTAAAAATGTCTGTAATCAGCTTGTAATCGATTACTTTTAAAATCCAAAGTAATTGTAATTTAATAGATTGTAACTTTTGGAAGTAATCGACCCCATCCCTGATGTAGACATAATTATCTTGCATGTAGACATATTTTTCTTGCATGCTAACACAATTTATCTTGCATGTAGAGGGCAGAAATATGCCACCATAGACTGTGCCTTGTGTGTACGAAGTAGATTGTAAGAGTTATAGTTCTTACCATGCTTGCAAATCAACATTCATGATGATACAATCAGCCTTGTTATGCATAAGTGAAAGCTATTGTAAATGCCTACTTTATTTTATAAGTTTAAAAACAGATTGTGGAAATATAATCGCCGAAAAGCGGGTTCAATAATTTCAATAAACGGGGGTTGGGGGTGTGTGTTAATGGTTGAACTCAACCTTTATGGAATTGAAAAAAAAAACAAACATAAAAAAGGGATAAAACGAGAAAAAGAGAGAGACTATAAGTTATATTTTAAGCATGTAAATACATTTTGAGATTTATTTCATCTTTTTCGACATACATTTCATCTGAGTCGTTTGAAAAGAGTCTAATGTTACGTACACACATAGTTTACACATTTTTTCTTCTTTTTCGTCTTTCAAATTCTTTCTAATAACGTAAAGCATCTACAGATATTTATAAATTTTAATGATAAATGTTGTTGTAGGAAAAAATATTTTCAATATACAAGTAGTTTATATATCGGTCCTTTACAACAAGGCGATAAGAATTAATATCAAAAATAAAACTGATATATTTGTTTAATTTTTTTCTGTATACGTACTTTTTTTTCGCGTGGGATTAATTTACACTATGTACGCGGACATAATTTTCCCGCGGAAGTTTTTCACAGTGTACTTAAGATTCATTAAGGACATACAATGACAATCCAAGATATCCGCGTTATCTAATACTCGCGGATTGAATAGAAATTGTGTTTCCGCGGAATTATGACCCCGTGGAATTCAGTACTTTTACAGTAGATTCATGTCGAACATAAATTTACCAATAATAAACATTTTCATGGTTTTACCCCATTTTTTGAAGATTCTCAGTAAATATCTCGGCCTAATGTGACGTCGCGCGCGGTACTGGTGTCAAAAAGTTCAAAATTACTATTGCGACAGCATTTTCGCTATTTTTATAATTTTAAAACAATTCACTATATGAAAACTATATATCATTCGGTCGGTAATTGTATACTTAATAAAAAAAATAGGTTAAAACTTTCCATTTCTTTGTGAAGTTTTATTATTTAATTGTGACATTCAAATTTTCACAAACATGATATAAAAACTACAAATTTGTTAAAAATACAAATTTTCACAAACATGATATAAAAACTACAAATTTGATATTAAAAAAGAAAAGAAAACAAAATCCTGTTCTAGGAAAAGTCATTTCTTAATTGTAATAAAGCACTTATATATATTCTTTAATTGTGCTGTCGAATCATTTTTACTGACGCATTTGATTCCTTTATTTTATTGATTTTCTCGCTGAAAAATAATTCATTGTTTAGCATTTGTTATTGGTTGAAGATAACAATTTTTTTTCTAAATATATAACTTTCAACTCCAAAATTTTTCTGAGAAAGTAACCTTGATACTTGATAAGGGGGGCTTGTTTTTCCTCTTTGTTTGTTTCATTTTCTTAAAAAAAAATTAACACCTGTATCTAAATCCAACCTGGAATATCAATTTGAGTATTTCTCACGCAATCTCGACTCTCGAGACCTTTATTTCAGTAGAAATTTACTACAACAGGATGGCGATTCAACTATCTATTTTTTTAATAGGGGAAAATATTTTTTCTTTTCACGTTTTCATAAGGTTTTATCACTTCTCAAAGACTACAAACAGAGAAAAGTACAGTATGAAAGTCATTTTAAACATATAATCAAAAGCTATACACTT
>NW_026932850.1:0-5385 GCF_032062105.1 Saccostrea cuccullata
ATTCACCATTTCGGAATGGTTTGTTTTCACAGATAGAATATTAAAGATAGATTACAGGGTGCATGATTTGGCAATTCAGAAGAATATAAATCAATTTCGCATAACTCATGATGGCCATGTGTTTATAACCCAATAACATTTCTCAAGAACTTCCAAATCATTAAGGATGCATTCAATTGGTACCCTGATTATGTTAACAGGACATTGCAATCACTATCAATCTTAATCATTTTCAAAACAGCTTGTAAACAAATTTTAGCTACTGTAAAATCTGAAACAAAAGCGGTGGATCAGTGTTTGATTTCCATCCATGGTATAAAAGTGTTTTGCAGAGAGCAGTTCTTCCATCAATTTTGCAACTAAAAAAAAAACTTAAGTGTGTTTTGTACAAGACCTTTGAAATTAGAATTGACCAAACGTTCAGATGAGACTATAAAAGATCTCAAAGAGACATTTCACTTTCATTTCTGTCATTTTCTCCAAAGCAGACGAAACATAAAAAGATGTCTGCTACAGATAAAAGTCTTCAAAAGCCAATCAAGTTCCATCACCACCGAGGGCAAAATAATTGTTTTTGTTCATATAGATGCATTATTCCCTATATGCTTTTAACCCTTTTATTTCCATATACATGAACCAACCTTAACTATTTTTAATGGGGAATAAATTTAAAGCATAATGCCCATAGGACAACAGGCTCACCTGTGGCACTTTGGCTCTGAGAATATTTCTCCTAATTTTTTTATGGAGATGTTTGCGACCCAATCATTGCACAAATGGGGTCATGACTTTAAAACTGAATCCATACAAGCAAATTCAAAGAATTGTGGTCCCCCGCTTTCGGTGTCTTTGTGGGTGAGATGTTATCTTTATGAGATATTGTGTGTAATATGAACATCCTATCATATGTCATTTATTTAGAAAGTAACATTGAAGTTGATTTTTTTTAATGATGAAAACCCTAATCCTGACCATTAAAAAGTTATGGCCAAAGTAAAAAGTTTTTTAAAAGTAGGTCAACTCCAAGGTCAAGATCAAAGGGTCAAAATTGTTAATATCCAATGAAAGGTTTTCTCACAAGGATTACATATGTAAAGTATGAAAGCCCTATTCCTTACTGTTCAAAATTTATGGTCAAGGTTAAAGTTTTTTTCATAAGTACGTAAATCTTAAAGGTCAAGGTCAAATGATCAAAGTTGTTGATATCCAATGAAAGGACTTGCCACAAAGAATACATATTTGAAATTTAAAAGTCCTAGTATTTACCGTTCAAAAGTTGTGTTCAAAGTTGAAGTTTTTTTTAAAAGTAGTTAAAACTCCAATGTCAAGGTCAAAGGGTAAAGTTGTTGGTATCCAATGAAAGGTCTTCTCAAAAGGAAAAAATATGTGAAGTACGAAAGCCCTAGCCCCCACCGTTCAAAAGTTATGGTCAAGGTTAAAGATTTTTCATAAGTACGTAAATCTCCAAGGTCAAGGTCAAAAGGTCAAGGTTGTTGATATCCAATAAAATGTCTTGCCACAAGGAATACATATGTGAAATATTAAAGTCCGACTATTTAATGGTTAAATGTTGTGACCAAGGTTAAAGTTTTTAAAAAGTAATTAAAACTCCAAGGTCAAGGTCAAAGGGTAAAAGTTATTGGTATCCAATGAAAGGTCTTCTCACAGGGATTACATATGTAAAGTACAAAAGCCCTAGCCCCCACCGTTCAAAAGTTATGGTCAAGGTTAAAGTTTTTTCATAAGTACGTAAATCTCCAAGGTCAAGGTAAAAAGGTCAAGGTTGTTGTTATCCAATGAAAGATTTTGCCACAAACAATACATATGTGAAATATGAAAGTCCTAGTACCTACTATTCAAAAGTTATGGCCAAAGTAAAAGTTTGAAATTTTTGTGTAAAAGTGGGTCAAACTCCAAGGTCAAGGTCAAAAGGTCAGATTTGGTGATACCCAAAGAAAGGTCTTGTCACAAGGAATACACATGTGAAATATGAAAGTCATAGCTCCACTAAATCAAAAGTTATGGGCAAGGTTAAAGTTTTTGTGACGGACAGACTGACGGACAGACTGACGGACAGACAGACAGACGAATAAGATTTAATGTCCCCTCGCTTTCGCGAAAGCGGGGGACAAAAATGACCATATAGAGCCAAATCTTAATGCTACTGGGTCTAATTAATTTGGGGAAAAAAGTATTATCTTGGGAACATTTGCTTTTCAATACTAATTTAGTGATGTCAAAAATATGTCAATTTTATACATATATACAACACAGAAAAACTTTAAACACTAAGCAATTGCTGATTAGTAAAGCTTTCTTGAACTATATATACAGTTCTGGTGAGCTAAATCAAGAGAAAACACTGAAGAGATAATTATATTCCTCTTCATAAATGCTCCTTGCTTTTGTCACACCATGAGTCAGTGTCAGTTTTATTAATCCAAAAGAGTCTTTTAAAAAAATAATGATGATGAAGCATCTAAAATTGACTATACCCCCTTTGATGGCAAGAGTCATATTTGCTGTTGCTGCACTGGAATTCTGCTACAATCAGCAAACTTCTCTCTCCAAAAACATCAAGGAATTGGACAATTGATTTTGGTCCAGTTTCTGCAAAAGTGTTTATAGAGTGCTCAATGATGACAGTTTGCCATCTGCTTGACTGTTATTTTCTCTTGGACTGTCTAATTTTCTGTTGTGTGACATGGTATTAATAATTTAGATCATTGCATGTCATGATGTCTTTCACAGAAGGCTTGTCGCATTACTGTGAAACCCTGGAGATAAACCCATAAATAAAGATCATTTCTTGGGATGAAAGCAATTTATCTCCATTGCTGCTGTGATGTCCAAATAAGGGGGATCTTCACAGTTACACTGCATTTCTAGTTCACTTGCCATTTTACAAGTGGCCCATGGCCCCTTACAGTCACCTGAGTATTAAATAGCCACGTTTTCCTTCATTTCAAGACCTCAAAATTTCAACTGCAAAAATTGGTCAGCCACAGACAGAATGGCTACCATTTGCTAGCTGGTGAGTGGTTTTTTGCAGCCTCATCCAGCTATATGGCTAACAGTCACTTATCTGGAAAGTGCAGCTCAAATCAGGCATCTGAAGCAAGTCTGGCAGTGTGCATCTCTAGATGCATCATCCCTTTAAGTTTGGTTGTAGGGTTTCTTAGTTTTAGTTTCTTGAGAATAGACTTGCTTCAAAAGCTAGACTTTGGTCATTTATCTAGAAAATGTACATCAGATCCAGCATTTGAAATGAATCTCATGTTGTTCATCTTTCAGTGCATTATTTATCCCCACCAACACCAAAGGTTAACCTTTATAGTCAATGCCAACATGGAGGGTATACCACATCCTCATCTCCATCTTGCAAGGCAAACTAAAAATTCAAGTAAATATAAAATGTAATCATAACATCAAATTTTCTCTTTTTATAAAACAAGAGATGTTTGTAAAAATGATCCCCTTATTTGGACATGTCCCAAATAATCGCAAGTCTACAAATTACACGTCATCATTGACATTACTTGCATTTACATTTTACATTTTTCAAGTTATGTTGGATAATTTACAATTAACAAATTGTGAGAAAACAATTGACAAATTATGAAATTATATTTACAATTTACACATTCAGGTTTACATGTGTACATTTTAAGAATTACAGAGTTGGAATTCTGTCCCTGTTGGCTTTCCATAATGTACATGCAGTCACATTTTTTTGGAAGGACAATTATTTCTCCATTAAGTCTGAAGGTGTAACTTACATCATTATGTGTATTTACTTTAAATATACAAAGACATATATAATTATATTTATATTTTCGCCAATGCCTGCCTATAATATAAAGCATATTATCCCATGTTTACCCCTCAATCCTGTGGATATATACTAGCTCATGTGATATCATTTTCGTATCCCACAGTTGTGATTATATGTCACAATGGGCTTTGCGTAAGCATAATGAAGTAAAATAAAGTGGTGTCCTATATAAAAACAGTTTAATATATTGATTTTGTTGTATAAAACTAAATGTCAAGCATGGGATAAAAAGAATCTCACATGATTGGGTCTATGACAGGTGACCGAAAGACAACTCACTGAACGACAAATTGCCGACACTTTTTTCACCGACACGTTAAAAGTCATTGATACGACAAGTCACCAAAAGAAGAGTCACTGACAGACACATGGTCGAGGAATATATCAAACATGGAAATTTAACAGAAATTTAGAGAAAATCATGTATGTGAATAAACGTTTTTATTCATTTTAAATCAAATCTTTTTTTCATTAAATGAAAAACTTTACCCAATATTGTCGATCTGAAATTGCTCGTATTCACAAGAAGCAATCTGTATGGGCTAGACCAACAATGATGGATATACAAAAAAGACAAAGAAAAATATGGGTTTTTTTTAAATACATCTTTGATGATGTTTATTATATCTGAATATTTAACACATTCTCAAAATTATTATAAAAACATTGTCCGTGAATTTTTACTCACCAACACTATTGTCGGTGAATTGTCCATTCGGCGAATTTGCACGCATCTGTGAATTTTACTTTTGTCAGTGACCTGTCTTTCGGTGAGTTGTCTGGCACCGATCTGAATACTTAACACAACATCTAATAATTATTATATGAATTTCTACTAACCAACAATATGGTCGGTGAATTGCCCATTCTGCGAATTTGCACATGTCGGTGAGTTTCACTTTTGTTGGTGACCTGTCTTTCGGTGAGTTGTCTGGCACCGCACATGATTTGTAGTTGGATATGATCGCCAAGGCTTAGGGATATAAAACACACAACTTGTTGGATAAAAATCATATCCACTACAAATCATGTGAGATCGACCTTTATTAACTGCATGCTTTTAAAATTTTGCCTTTATAAATACTATGAACTCCACAACTTGAAACATTGCATTGTGGCAACGCACTTTGAAAATGTTTTTCAAAGTGCGTTAAAATTGCTCCCAAATCTAACGTACTTTGAAATTGTTGTTCAAAGTGCGTTGTAACATTGCATGCTGTGCTCAGACTGGCTAAGAATTATTAATAAATGAAATAAAGTCTCAAGTTCATTTCATATACCCAAACCAAGATTGGTACTTGGAAATCATAATTTGGGATGTGGTTTCTGGCATTAATCATTGAAATGTTTTCTGCACACACATCAAGACAAGAGAAGTTACCTGCTGTAACTTTTCAGATACAGATATCAACAAGAGTTATCTAACTTTGCAAGCATTCCTTCATTAAGAAAACTCTATTTCAACAGGGACCTATATACTTAGTAAATAGGTTCCTGATTTCAATTACTTTTATTGTCATTTCCTCTTGTCTAAGTATAAATACTTATAT
>NW_026932851.1:0-54739 GCF_032062105.1 Saccostrea cuccullata
TGGTGCTTAGATATGTAATTTTGTTTTGCTTTCTATATAACTCCATACAAAATTTTGCACAAATTTTTAACATTATGACAAAATCTTTAAAAAACTATTCCATATTACTCGGTAAACATTATTCAGGTTACCAGTTTAAATGTAAATCTATTAAAAATATTGCAGATTTCTGAAAAAGATTTGTTTGTGTTATTTATCCTTAAAGGACGAAAACAAAGAAATGATAACTTCATGCAAAACTAGTGCTAATTGTAACGGGGACCGTTACAGATGTTCCCCAAACGCTCCCCAACTCCCTTTGGTGCCATATTCCCTGTAAGCTTCATTAAATAAGACTAACTGGTGCATTTGAGACTTTAACAACGTTTACCCAGAAGTGTACAAAGTTCATTCAAATTTTAGCATTGCACGCGTGCGCATGTGAATGCATGTGCGTAATGACCATATCATCTTGTCTACACAATCTATATATTTAAATATACTAAATATAATAAAGTATTTAATCCAAAAGTATTTAAAAAATACGCTCATTCAAGTGTTTTTTTTTTGATTTTGCTCATTTCACATGCACGCACGTGCATACATGAGCATGGTGACCATATCTTCTTGTAGATGTCCGTTACATCTATCTATGTTCTTAATCTCACCCCCTTTGGTTGAAATCCAAGGGAGTTATAGCTGTTAAAGTTTCAGCCAATCAGATTGCAGTGCACGTACATGCACGTGTATGCATCTGCATGGTGACCATATTTTCTTGTAGTAGTCCAGTATATCTATCTACGTTCCAAATCCCATCCTGTTTGGTTGAAAATCAAGGGAGTTATAGCTATTTAAAGTTTAAGCCAATCAGATTGCAGCGCATGTGCATGCACGTGTTTTCATGATAATTGCTATATTTCATGTTGTAGGATATACTAATGCATGGCTATTTTCAAAATTTCAAAGGATTTCGTCAAAAAACAAGAAAGATATTGAGACTTTAGTTTCAGCCAATCAGAATAAAGCGCACGTGCATGCGCGTGAGATCTTGCTATTTTGACCAAGTCATATTGTCTATGCTTCTAATATATCCTTATATTATAAGTTTCAAAGCATTTCATCAAAAATTTTAAAAGTTATGCCTATATCAATTAAATTGGTCATTTCACGTGTTGCACGTGCATGCTCTTGCAAGCACGTGCGCGCAAAATGACTTTCGTTCCGCAAATCTACATAACATGTCTACTGACCCTAAAAACATTTCACCTTAGTCGGATGTATAGTTTACGAGATCATTCCCGGACAAAAAAGTACCCAGGAAGAAGAAGAAAAATAATAATAACTAGATGCGTTCTTGTTGCTAGGGCAACAAGTAGGTCTTCCGACCGACTTTTCTTTAGAGTTCTATGCTGTGTCATCCCATGAAATAGATTTCAGAATGTATTTTTTCGTTTACGTTCATTTACAGTAGTTTCACAACACAGATCGTGATTGTTCCAGGTATTTCACATAATATCTCCAAATATAGCTTTTAAAAATCCGCAAAATGTTCCACACATGTTATAAAAGAGTGAAAAGTAATTTGCAACTGAAAAAAGACAAAAACAAAGAAAAAATTTGGGAAACGCCCCGAGCGGGATTCGAACCCCCGACAGTAAGACAAAGTTTGGTTCGGTCATATTTTTGCAATAAACACACGCATGAAGAAAATGAAAACATATATAGATATCTTTGAAGACGCTCTATAAACCCTGTAAATCCGAAAGAAAAATATTGAAAAACAAAAAAGTTGAAAAATTGGACTTTTTGAATTCACTTCCGTTTGCGACCGGAAGTAGGAACGACAAAAAATGAAGGACGTTCGGCACATCTACATGTGATCTTCTGTTATGTCCATAAGTTTCAATGTCATATCTTTAGCCGTTTTTGAGAAAAATTGTGTACAAAAATCCATTTAAAAAATACAAATTTCCCAAAAAATCGTGAACGGAAGAAAATTTTGAAAAAATGAAAAACACGTCTGGAGATATTAAACTGGTGCATCTTTTCTGTAAAAATCTTTGAAATCTGTACAGTCACAGCTGAGATATCGCCATAAAAATGAAAAAAAGAATAATAATAATAGGAAACCGACGGAAAACAATAAGGTCTTCCGAAGGAAGTCGGAAGACCTTAACTAGAAAAGAAACTCGTTGCGAGCAACGAGAGGTCTTCCGTCCGATTCTGAAAAAATAAAACCCGCAAAATCGAGCTGAAAAAGTGATAAAACTTTTTATGGAAACAAACAGGATTGAACCCGGGTCGCCAGCATGAAAATACACAGCGCTTAATGTTACACTATTGGGACCACATCTCTAAATCTACTTTTACATACTTCTGAAACAGTACGTCTGTCTTAGAATAATGAAAGGCAGTCACTATTCATAATTTTGCGTCAAACGCCACGAGTAAATCTTCGCGCCAAACTTCCTCAAGATGAACACATAGGAAATTGTTACTTGAGTTTTAACAGTAATTTTTAGGATCGATAATCTATTAGTGATGAACAGATAATACTGTTTTCTTTCCTTTATTCGATATGTATTCAACTTTTTATTCCATGTAACTCCATATACAGGCATGCCAATGTTATATTTCTGCACTATTGTCGCCATTTGTCTACTACTTAAGTCGGGTCAGGATACATTATTTCATGCCAAAGGTCACAAGTAGTTCTTAACACTATTCCTTTGAAATGTTTGATCTATTTAATGGATCTGATAGCTTCAATGAAAATTAGAAATGTATGTTCTTATTACCGGAATTTCGAGCGTTAGAAAGTAAATTTATCACATTATACAAATATAATTTCGTATACGGCCAAGTAACAATAAAGCTGTGAATTCGGTAAAATTTTCCACGAATTTTGTATCCTGTTTACCCCCAAAGTGGAGATGAGTTACACGTTCATGAAAAGACTGGAATGTTTCACCGAAAAAAAAATCACTCGCCCTCCGACGGTCAAGGAATCTGATACTCTTTATGTTCAATAACTTGCATTTATTACAAGAATATTCATATAACCTTTAATAAACAATCTTTTATAAAAACTGTTTTTCTTACTTTTGTCTTTTCTATTCATTTAATTTTCATAAGCCTGCGAGGTAAAATAAACAGAAGTCAAGTAATACTTCAGAAACATAGTGAATATTAAGTCAGGCAAGTTTCTTGAAAAGCTATTACTTATAACCATGGTTTAGGATAAGTTTTCTCTGGTGCAAAACAAAAGACTGTAGTCATCGTATTTCCACTTGTAGTCATGTTGTATTCTACTATGAGATGCAGACAAAAGCAATTTCAATAGAAGTTTGAGGAAACCTTATATTAAAACTATACTCAATGCAATGTAATTGTGATGTAGCAATCTAAAGAATCCTTTACATTTCATAAATCTTTTTGGTAGAAGTTTCGTTCATCTAAACGCTCAGCTGACCTTCTAGAACCCGACTTGCTTAATGGCGGAGTTTACGGAGACCGCCGCCATCTTGGACACGCTTCAGATTTTTAAATGCGAATATCCAGTGTGTGGATTGACCAATTCTTAAATAAATTATATATTTGGCCTTTCCAGTAGGATCTTAATTACCATTAATTATATCAAAGAAAAATATTGAAAAACAAAAAAAGTTGAAAAAGTGCACATTTTGAATTCACTTCCTGTAGCGACCGGAAGTACTGACGACGCAAACGAAGTCAAAATTGCACATCTATAACTCATGGTCTATCATCTCAAACAAGTCTCCAGTTAATATCTTTATCCGTTTTCGAGAACACTCGAAGACAAAATTGCATTTTAAAATCAGGAAATTGCCCATAACTTGGCACTGGTACCGAATTTTCCAACAAACGGAATTTTATATAAAATTCATATAATGACCTATAATTCCTGAAATTTTCAATGAAATCCACCGAATAGTTTACGAGAAATCGCCTGCACAAAATTTTGTCTAAAAAAAAAAGAATAATAATAATAATAATAATAATAATAAGAAACAATAGAATCACTATAAGGTCTTCCGTGAAGACGGAAGACCTTAACTAGATGCGTTCTTGTTGCTAGGGCAACAAGCAGGTCTTCCGCCTGACTTTTCGTTAGAAATCTCTTCTCCGTCAGACCATGAAATAGATTTCAGAATGTATTTTTATCGTTAAAATTCATTGACAGCAGTCTCTCAACATAGATCGTGATTATTACAGTTATTCCACAAAATTTCTCAAAATATAGCTTTTTAAAATCGACAAAATCTTCCATACATTATAAAAATGAAAGAAAAGTCATATGCAACTGAAAAAAGACAGAATCAAAGAAAAAATTTTTGCAACGCCCCCAGCGGGATTCGAACCCCCGACATGGAGACAAAGTTTGGATCGGTCATATCTTTGCAACAAATGCACGTATGAAAATGTTGAAAACATATTTAGAGTTCTTTAAAGATACTCTGTCAACCCTGTGATTTCCAAAGAAAAATAGTGAAAAACAAAAAAGTTGAAAAATTAGACTTTTAGAATTCACTTCCGTTTGCGACCGGAAGTCAGAACGACGAAAAATGAAGGTCGATCAACACATCTACATTCGATGCTCTATCACGTCCGTAAGTTTCAGTTTTATATCTGTTACTGTTCTCGAGAATTTTTTGCGACAAAATTCCATTTAAAAAATACAAATTTCCCCAAAAAACGCGAACGGAAGTAAATTTCAAAAAAGTGAGGGACACCCCTGGAGATATTAACATGATGCACCATCCCTGAAAAAATCTTTTAAATTGAACCACGCACAGCGGAGATATGACCTGTACTACGAAAAGTGGAATAATAATAATAACTAGATGCGTTCTTGTTGCTAGAGCAACAAGTGGTCTTCCGACCGACTTTTCGTTAGAGTTCTATGCTGCATCATCCCATGAAATAGATTTCAGAATGTATTCTTTTGTTTACGTTTATTCACAGCAGTCTCTAAACATACATCATGATAATTACAGGTATTCCTCAAAATATCTCAAAAAATAGCTTTTAAAAATCGGCAAAAATATTTCAAGCGTGTTATAAAAGAGATAAAAGTCATTTGCAACTCAGTAAAGACATAAACAAAGAAAAAAATTCAACGCCTACAGCGGGATTCGAACCCCCGACGGTGGGACAAAGTTTGGTTCGGTCATATCTTTTCAATATATGCACGCATCAAGATACTGAACACATATTTAAAATTCTCATAAGACACTCTATCAACCCTGTAAATTCTAAAGAAAAATATTGAAAAACAAAAAAGTTGAGAAATGGGACTTTTTGAATTCACTTCCGTTTCCGACCAGAAGTGCCGACGACGAAAAATAAAGGTCGTTCCCCATAACGGAGTTCGATGTTCTATCACCTCGGTGAGTTTCACTTTCATATCTTTAGCCGTTCTCGAGAAAACTCCTGGACAAAATGCCTTTTAAAAAATACAAAAATCCCCAAAAATCGCGAACGGAAGTGAATTTTGAAAAAATGAAAAACACGTCTGGAGATATTCTCATGATGCATCATCCCTGTAAAAATCTCCCAAATCCGTCTACGCACAGCTGAGATATCGCCCTAACTATGAAAAAAAGAATAATAATAATAATAATAAAAAACAGACGAATAACAGTAAGGTCTTCCGAAGGAAGTCGGAAGACCTTAATAATAGAAAACAGAAGGAAAACAATAAGGTCTTCCGAAGGAAGTCGGAAGACCTTAATAATAATAAGAAACAGAGTAAAAACAATATGTTCCCCAACTTCGTTTGGGGAACATAACAAGTATATTTTAGAGACGCATAGAAAGTTGAGAGGATTCTTAAACTGATTATGTGGTTTCTGTAATTGTTTTACAGTTCGACGTAATGTATTTTTATACAATATCATACATGTCACGAGGTTGAAACACCGGCCCGTTGACGTCATAGATATATGAAATATATGGAGATAACGAACAAGTATTCAAGTTCAAAAGTCAATGAGACAATACAAAATTGGAGCAGACGAACAGATGTAAGTGAAAATGGTAAGAAGTCATTGAAAGTCAACGATTAGCCCCCCCCCCCCCCCCCCCCCCCCCCCCCGAAATAGGTATTTTACGTTTGGGAAATGAGTTTATGTCTTGGGGTTTTTGTTTGTTTGTTTTTTTGCTTGTCAAGAAATTTCTGGGTTGCTAGGTTCTTTGCAGGTACAAAATGTTGGACAAATTCTGCTCCAAATGAATACAAAAATAGGTCTGCTAACTGGGCGCAATTAGTACCCATTTGAATTCCAATAGACTGTTGGAAAACCTAGTGTCCGGAAACCATGTATCAAATTTATCATCAAGGAAGATTCACTATTAATATTGTGTATATTAATTGTGATTCAAAAGAAAAAAGTTTTCATCAGGTATGTTGGTGTCTTTTTATTCAAATAGTAACTATCTTTTTGCAGACATATTATTAATTGTAGACGTAATAAATTAATGTTTTCAAAGCACGTTATTCTGACGCATTTGAATTTATAGATTTTAAAACATTGTTCTCCTCATGGGTTTAATCAAATGAACTAAACTGATTTCTACGAGAGGAGAAAAAAAACTTCCTTAATAAATTGCGGTTTATCATGTGCTCTATATAAGGATAAATTTAAAAGCATAAACTCATATCTTTGAAAATAGGAACATATATGCGCTTGCTTGTTGATGTCCTTTCGAGAATATAATTTATGTCCGTTTTCCGTTTATAAAGTGTCAACGAAATAATGCTGAACTTTTGCCGACTCGGCGTTAAACAACAATAATCAATCAATCCGTTTTAAAAAGGCTAAAGGATAGTTGGCTCTCCTTCTATCACACTGATATATCATTTGAAAATTAGTATATAATTAGCGTTTTCACGTTTAAGAGTGCTCCAGATATTTTGAAAGAAAGAAAATGCTATTTTTCGTTGGATTATTCATAATATTTTTTACAGAGGACACCTTGTGTTGTTTTAAGGGGTAGGTTTGCGGGAATGAAATTTTATTTATAGACAAATATGGTGATTGTATTTCACTGATGCACTGTTACAACAACTTTATTTTCAGAAATGAATGCTGCTACAATTATTTCATGGATGAGAATGGAAATTGCTCTGGTAAGTCAATATTCTTATCCTACTTTTGTCGAATCATTCAAAATTAAGTCTATTCCGTGCATCTTAAGGTGTCCGATCCTCAACAAAGAAAGAATAACTCACAAATTAATTTTTTAATTCAACAAGAGGCCCATGGGCTTTATAGGTCACCTGAGCATCATGCAACAACTTTCAAATGATTGAATTTGGTTCATGTTTTAAGCTAGATGCTACGGCATTCACAATTTTGAAAGAGGCACCATTACTAATCATGATCATAACTTAACAATTGTTTAGTTTGTTTACGTAATACCCATAATCAGGGTAGGGGAACAAAAATGCATTTCAACTAATCAGTAATAACCAGCAATAATCAGAAGTGCTCCTACCACACCTGAACACCTGACCCTAGGTCTACACATTGCACAATTTTTGAAAAGGCACACTTATTATCAAAAATGTTGATTAATACCAAGGAGCAGATTTCAAACAATTTATTTTCAGTATATAAGTAGACCCCCCCCCCCCCCTTTGGTATCCCTTACCCAGAGGCCTTGAAATTCACAATTCTTCAAGAAGAGCTCTTGCACATCAAAATTGGTTGAAATTGGTTCAGCGGTTTCAGATAGAGAAGAAGCTGAAAATGTTGAAATGTTAACGCACGACGAACGACGACGGACGAAAACGGATAGCAATAGGTCACCTGAGTTTACTCCGGTGACCTAAAAAGTCCCAAAGTCAAAAGTCCCGGTAGAGGCCTGTAAATTTCCACCTATACTCCACACTCTTGGTTATTGAACAGTGAGAAATCTTTTAGTTACAAACAACTACTGTGGCAAGGGACTTCGGTTTATATGGTCTCATCCGAAGGATCAGTCTAAAAGTCCCGCAAATGATTCGAACCTGTGATATAAGGATCCCCGATTCCTACCAGATTTCATGTCCCGTTGGAGTTTTTTTTCCCCTCAGAGGTATCCAAATTAAGCTCGTTGAATTAGGACATAAAAGTATCTCTATCACTTTCCTTTAAATCTGGGAAATGAAACTATAATGTCGATTCCTAATTTAGTATTTCCTTGTTAGAGTACATATATGAAAGATTGATTAAAAATAGCATTCACATAAAAGCATTCATTTATATTGATCAAACATTAAGATATTTTAAAATGAGATTTGTGGATACAATGCTACATCTTTTTTAGAACTTATTTTATGTAAATACATATGTTTTTTATGACCCTGGAATCGAAGATTCGGGGGTATATTGTTTTGTTTTTGGCCGTGTCCTTTGGTCTGTCTTGTCTGCTCATAACTTCTGATTGTTTGAAGATAAAGCTTTAATATTTCACATAAATGTGTATTCAGTGTAAATGATCTTCCTTTGGGTATCAATAATTGTGACCTACTAACCTGGACATTTGTTACTTTTGTCAGAATCTACCCAACTTTAACTGTATCAACAAATTTGCAACAGTTGGTGTTCAGGATTTTATACTTCACATATGTTTTTATTATAACAAGAACTTTCCATTGTGAAATAATTTTGACCTTGAAGTTTGACCAACTTTAAAAAAAAATTAACCTAGACATAACTTTTAGCCTTCGTATTTCACAAGTATTCGGGAAGAATGATAGACATTGTTGCGTCCCTCTGTGTAACGGTTACGGCCGTTTACACTCGGAATTAGCTTTTCGCGAATTCCCAAACAATTTTAAAACGATTATATCCAAAAACATGGATTTCATGCATAAGAAAGGTTCCTTGACCATCAGTCTTCCCGAAGCCATCCATCGCCTGAGTTTACTCCGGTGACCTAAAAAGTCCCAAAATTCAGCTTTACATCTTTTCGTGCATCAATTTTCATTGTACGATCAAGATACTGAGGAGTCTTATAAAGGGTCATGTAAAAATATGTCATGTACCTCATAAGTATACAAATAAATTAATGTACTTTTATTAAAATCAAAATTCCATTTATCTAGCATTAGATACCGATGTTTTTTGAAGGATTTGAAAAAGAGAGGTGATCTGTGATGTATTAAAAGTATATTGATAGTACCAATGTTAAACACTAAGTGTTTTATGAGAAATGATCTAAATGGAAGAACTAAAGTACCGAATTACAGTGAAACCTGTCTAATCCGGCAAGTATTGGGAGACAAATTTTGTGACGGAATAGACAGGGTGTCGGATTGCAGAGTGTTAAATACAAGTAAAATACTAAAATGGGAAAGAAATTAAACGTCGGAATTCACAGTGTGTCGGGATTATTCAGGTGTCGGATTCGACAATTTTCACTGTAGTATGAAAAAAAACACATTTAATTTCTCCAAATGGACGGATACCTACAAATATACCTTTTTATTGTGAAACATATATGTTAATCAATTTTAATTATAAAATGGTCGCCCGCGTGGCGAGGTAATAGGAGCTTCTGTTCAAGAGTCGCGAAGTAAGGAGCCGATCCACACGTCGCGGGTTAGAATCCCACAGCGGGATGTGGAGACCGGTCCTTCGGATAAGACCATAAAAACAAAGGTTCCGTGTCGCAGTAGGTAAAAGATTCCTACCTGCTCAATGACCCTATGTCCAGAGTATAGGATAAGATTGGCAGCTCTCCACCGGCAAGTGGTGGCGCGTTACCATACGAGTGAAAAATTCTCGGGAAGGACGTTAAACAGCACACAAACAAACAACAATTTTAGGAAATGCATAGCGGGTACTTTGATTGGCATCAGAAAAATTTAATGTATTTCAGATTTGCTAATTTTCACTACATAATATTATTCCTTTATTGATGAACGTTAAAGAAACACCATGGGTATATACACATTATTTTATGATTTGAGATACTTTTTGTGAGCATTATCGATCATCAGACTCCTAGATTTTAGCATCTGAGGATCGAACACATTGTTATTTTTCATTTTTTTCCCCGCAAGATCTTTTCGCAGATATCTTGGGGAAATTGAATCTCGCAGAAATGATAACAAAATTTTTGTTGAAGCCTATTTCAAAATGGCTACAAATGCAATAAAAACGGAGGAAATTTGCGCATTTTCCCCCTACAAAATAGCTAATTTAATATTTTTGAAAATTGAATGATTCTACATGATGTATCTGCATCGATGCATGTTATTTAATGTACGGATTTTCAAAACCTTTAACTGTTGTCAAAGAAACAAATATATGAAATTCAGGAAAACCGAATTCTTCATCTTATGATATATTTTACACTGCATTTATTTTACGTGATCTTTGAGCTTCGAATCACAGTCGTTATACATGTTCATGTATCATGCAAAGAAAACGAAATTCTGCAAATATTTAATTCTTCTTTAATCTTTGTAAAGTATTTAAGGATTTCCAAAAGCATCATATATTTGTGATTTTATTATTTTTACTTCAGAAGTAAATTGAATGATACGTCGACCAGCAGGACTAATAGTAATCACGATCAAGTTATTTCTCCAAATATTGTTTTAGAATGTGCTACAGGATGGATCGGGATAAATTGTAATGAATCTTGTATGCAAGGTTACTATGGAAAACTGTGTTCAACGCCCTGTAACTGTGTGGCGACAGATTGTGACTTCGTTCAGGGATGCCCTAGTATATCGTCTGGTAATATTAGATCTCTGGTAATGTTTAATCATCTAGGCTTGATAATAATCCCTTCATGCAACTTGTTGCTTAGGAGATATAGCATCGCTACTGTGCGAATGTTTGTTTGTCAAATACAGCTTCTATTTAAAAAAAGAATCTTTGCACTATCAGTTCTTGGCATCTAGAAACTTGTGCATTGTATAAGGACGAAACCTTTCGATTTTTTAATGTAATCGATGAAATATTTCTTAAAATAATACATTATTACCACCTTTACACCCTGAAAATTTATGTTCGAGTGGACTTAAGGGAAGGAAATTATGCAGCAAAGACTTTAAAAAGAGAGGGTATCTTTGACCTTGACCCTTAACCTAGAAACTTTGTTCACGGTCACTGCACATTCACTGACCAAAGGCACTCTGTGAGTGAAGTATGAGCAACATTGGACTAATAGGAGAGAAAATCTGCTCCGAACAAGTATATCTCATATAAGTTTGCTATGACCTTAACCTTTGACCTAGAAACATGTTCAAGGTCACTGCACATCCTTTACCCAAAGGCACTCTGTTTCTGAAGTAAGGGCCAGATTAGGCCAAGGAAAGTGAAAATATGCTCAAGACAAGAATTTAAACAGAAAGGTTATTTTACTCAAGGTCACTGTACACCCTTTATCCAAAAGGCACTCCGTGGGTAAAGTATGAGCCAGATAAGGCCAAGGATGGAGAAGATATGATTCGGACAAGGATTTTTCATATCATTCTGCTATGACCTTGACCTTTGACCTAGAAACATGGTTTAAGTTCACTGCACACCGGTTACCCAAAGGCACTCCGTTGGTGAAGTATAAGCCAGATTGGGCCAAGAGATCTCGGACGGACAGACGACACGGACAACTGGACGGATGGACAGACTGATCACTATAGGGCACCCGCCGAGCGGGACCCTAATTATACACTTAGCATGCTTATATACTTTCATTATTTAATACCCTGAGGTAGATCAGGGTAACAAAGAGAAAATGCATTTCACCTTGTAACCAGTTTGCACCCAATCCCACAGGAACCACTGACCCTGGGGCCACATATTTCAAAATTTTGGAAATTTTATCATGAATTTTATTTCATCATAAAATGTTGATTAATATCAAAATGGGGGTTTCAAAGCATTAATTTATTTTCAGACTATGTACCCTCTGCCCCCTCGAAATACCTCTGACCCAGGGGCCTAGAAATTAACCATTTTGAAAGAGGCAGCTTTCTTCATCAGAAATATGCACTTAGATCATTGGCATAATACACAGGAGCAAAGGAAAAGATTTTCAAAGAATTCATGCATTTTCATTATATAAACATTATAGCCTCGCCGTAACGAAAGAAGCCCTGACCAAGGGGCCCTGAAATTCACAAGTCTCAAAAAGGCATCCTTCCTCCTCATACCTATATACATAGTTCATTGGTTTAATACCCAGGCGCAGAAAAAAAAAATTCAAAGAAATAATTCATTTTCACTATATAATCTATATAGCCCCACCCTAGCACTAGAGTTCCTGACCCTGGGGCCATGAAATTCACAATTTTGGAAGAGGCATCCTTATTCCACATAACTATGCACTTATTTTATTTAATGCCAAGGAGCAGAGAAGAAGAATTTCAAAGAAGTTATGCATTTTTACTATATAGTCTATATAGACCCGCCCTAGTACAAGAACCCCTGACCCTGGTGCCATGATATTCACAATTTTGGAACAGGCAGCCACTTTCAACTTAACTATGCACTTGGTTAGGTTATTTAATGCCCAGGAGCAGAGAAGAAGAATTTCAAAGAAAAAATGCATTTTCACTATATAATCTATATAGCCCCGCCCTAGCACTAGAACCCCTGACCCTGGGCTCATGAATTTCACAATTTTTGTAGAGGACTCATTACTGATTACAATCATACCAACAGTTTGACTACATGATGTGTAGGAGTTAAGAAGAAGATTTTTAAAGATTACACTAATTTTAGTGGTTTTGCCGGGCAGGGACCATGAAATTCACAATTTTTGTTCCCCGTCACCGATAAATGCTGTATGTCCAAATTGGTTGAAAATGGTTCAGCGGTTTCAGAGAAGAAGCTGAAAATGTTCAAATGTTAACACACGACGCACGACGATGGACGAAAACGGATAGCAATAAGTTTACACAGGTGACATAATAATGGATGCATTCTGTTCAAAAAATTCTTACCGCGAGAGGGATGCTAGAGCTCCGTTTAGCGGTGCTCATATATGGTTCGTTTTACAATTCAAATTACAATAAACACTTCTGTGAATATTTTTAACTATGATGATTATTTTTAACAGATTCCAGATGGAGTACAAGCACCATAGACGACTCATTTTACTATTTAACTGGGATTCTTTGCTTTTTTATTGTATTAGCAGTTGGATTCATCTTTCGTTATCGGTAACATACTTCTTGCTAATCCAGAGATATTTTTTTTAATTTGTAAAAAAAAAAAAATTCTTTTTCTGTATATCACACGAAAATTAAAAAAATGGGCGGCGGAAAAGGCAAAAAATACGATTATAAGAAAACAGCAACTACATGTATTTCAATGACCTTTCATAAAAACTTAACAAATGACATTAAAGAGATTTTACTAGATCTTTTCGCAAAACAAAATTAATGTATATTGAAGGAAAGCTTGACCAAGTACAAAATATACACATAAATAAATGCAAAATGAGCGGTTATCTTTGCAGAACAAACGTTCATAAAAACACAACAAACCATATAAATTTTGTATTTAAATATATTTGGTATGTACTGGATCGTTGGTTTTTTTGTACATTTGTTTTGTGGGAAGGTCTGTTGATAATGCATTGATTGCATTTGTCAACTTTTTACGGTCATTGGAATCAAAATATTTTTTTTATTTTTGCCGTTTCCGCAGCCAATAATAAAGTTCTCGCGAATAAAAAGTGAGGTAGAGTAAATTAATATCAGTTACAAACAAAGAAAATAACATTTCATTTTTACCACAGGAAATATTCATCCTCATGGTTTAAGGAAAGAGTAGATTTTGTGCCAGGTACGACTATTTCAATAGATATTTTTTAAAATATTGTTTCATTAGTCGAAATTCTTTCCTTCCTTCTTTGTTTTCCCTCCCCTTAAGAAGAAGGGAGGGTATATTGCTTTGCTGCTCTCTGTCTGTCCACTAAATTTCCGTTCAATTTCTTCGCAAAGGTTGCACATAATGAAATGACATTTGTATACATATATTTTTATACGAATATCTTGCAAGGTATGTTCTAATTCACCTTTTCAAACGAACATAAAATATTTATAAACTAAAATCAAAACACCAAGATTAGGAACACCTCGCCTTGTGCGAGTGCAACAGACTTTTATTCATTACATATAGTACAACAGAAAAAACAACTGCTTTTTCTTCATTCAACATTCTACAATATAAAAAATACATGACTATTCTTTATATTTCAACAAAACATAGGTGGGCGGGTGGGGGTCTATTGCACGATTGGCAGCGAGTTCCCGAATAACTTTCAATACCTCAAGGTTTCGTCAAAGGTCAACATGTCTAAGAAATTATTTTTACAATAGCTCCAAAACTATGTGTGGTCTTGTCAAAATGTTTACATTTTATAAATATATCATTGTTTAATAGATAGAAAGTATCACTTGATAACAAATATTTTATTAAAGATATTTTTTTATAAAAAAAAATGTATCAGAAAATGTGCATATTTAAAGAGAAATACACCTGCTTAATTTTGTCCTTTTTGTGAAAACCATAATTGCAGAAATAATAAATGTTTATCATTGAAGGGCAGGTTGGACGTGAGTGGTTTCTGAAAGGCTGTTATTGAAAGCATGACATGTATAAAGGCAAGACCCCTGTAGAACCCGCCATTTGCAATGTACTTTCGCTTTCAAATCTTATTATTTGGACAAAATAAACAGGGAAAACAACTTTCCAGAGGCTATCCAAGTCCAACTTGCTCTTCATTGATAATCATATTTTGTTTCTGCAGTGATGGTTTTCAATAAAAGCACAGAATTAATTAGGTGCATTTTCTGAAAAAAATATGCATTTTTAAAAAGATTTTTTCTCAATTTAAATATTTTTTCCAAGTATTTTTTATCAAATGATACTTTCTATCTGTTAATCAATGAAAAATTCATAAACTGTAAAAGTTTAACTTTATTCCTCACATAGTTTTGGAGTTATTGTAAAAATAATTTTTGGACATGTTCACCTTTGACGAAACCTTAAACACGTATCCAGGTAACATTGGATACGCCTGAGTAACAATTTACGACCAATCAGAGATTGGATACCCAATAAATATCAACACTCGAACACGTGTTACTTGTAACTTTTATAAATATACGTATTTATGTGTTGGTTAGATAGAGCAATTTTTTGACAGAGTTATGCCCCTTGGATGTAGAAAAATTCAAATTATTTGTAGTTTCCGTTCATTTTCTCTGCCGAGTTTGCTCCTACTGAAATGACCTTTGGTGTACAGATTTCTCATAGAATATCTAGGTCAAGTTTTGTTTTGCGTACGATCAAGAAATTTGACAGTGTTTTACCCCTTTGATTTAAAAAAATTCCATTGGGGGCATATTTAATGAATCACTGCCTAATTATTTAAGTATGACAAGACATCAACGGTAGTTGGAAACGTTATGCATAAATTATTCCACGTTTCCAACTTTCGTTGATGTCTCTGACATACTCTTCTAAATAGACAGTGATTCTTTATATCATTTCATTGTGAAATAATATTGTAAATATATATTTTAAAAATGTAGACTTTTAGATTTAAATTCCACGAGGTCTCTCTTGTCAATTTCAATAGTCCTCGCCCAATAATTTTGACGAAATTCTGTGCAGTGGTTTATGAGGAGTTGCGCTGACAAACTGCTCATCTCTATATTCAAGATATGGCCAAAGATCTAAGTTGAAAAGTGCGGAAATTTCTGGAAAAAATAAAGGAATCAGAATTTCCTGGTAATATGCACATCTACACATTGTGTCCTAAATATCTCCAAAGTTTGTTGAAATTCTGTGCAGCGGTTTATGAGGAGTTGCGCTGACAAAAAAATTGGACTTACTGACACTCTGGGTGACACTGACGGACGGGTCAAAAAGTCAAAAACTTTATACAATGTAACTCACGCAACTTGTTGCGTTGGGTACAATTACTAATATCCAGAAATCATCTCCACTAACTTTCAAAGCGCTATCACAGAGAAAACAAATGGAAATATAAGTGTTTCACAAACATCTCTCGTTCAAAATAATCTATTTAAGAATAAACAAATTTGCTTAGTTTAGTCAAAATTATAATTTTGATCCATATCACATAATTACATATATTTTCAAATTCTTCTTAAGACCAGTCACAAAGGGAAGACCCTGTTAGTACTGCTACAGATATTTCACTAGACAATAGTCTGACAGGACAAACAGATGTAAACCAGGATGTAATTTCAAACAGAGATACAGAGGAGCAACAATCGTATAATGTGATGAGTCTTCGTGTTCAAGGAATCAATGTTACTATGCACAATACAGACTTCGATGATGCGTACTGTGAAATGAATTTAGGAGTGGCTTCTCCAGGTTGCCGAAATATAACATTAATTGAAGATGTAAATAGGCCATATAGTTTAGTTAAATCAGAATTATATTAGAAAGACTCTGGCCAGTTGGAATGAGATGATCAAAATGATAAGAATTGAAGAGAAAAGACTGTCAGTGTGCTTTATAAAGGAAATGCCTTGGACAAACAAACTATTTGAATAATCTAGTAATAATGTTTTCTTTATTTTTTCACTTTTCCTTCATAAAACAAACAAGAGGTACACGGGCCTTATAGGTCACCTGAGTATCATGTAACGACTTTCAAACAATGGAATTTGGTTTGTGTTTAAAACGAGAGGCCATAAAATTCACAATTTCGATTCCCCTTTACCAATAGATGCTGTATACCAAATTTGGTTGAAATTGGTTCAGTGGTTCCAGAGAAGAAGCTAAAAATGTTAAAAAAAATTACGAACAACGTACGACGAACGACGACGGATGAAAACAGATAGCTATAGGTCACCTGAGTTTACTCAGGTGACCTAAAAAGCTTTAAACCTTCTCAGTTTTAGAAGGACCAGCTTTGTAAAGAAATTGAAGTTAATGGTTAGATACTTAATTCATTATTTTGATACTGGGTTCCATTTATGTTAAAAGATTTTGACTGAAATCACCAAAATTATTCGCTAAAATAAACTACTCCCTCAATTTTTAGCAAATATGTCCGAGACTGCTCAGTAGAAGTGCTCACTTCGAATCACCGTCTCGACTGACCTGAGCCAATAAAAAAAAAAGGTTTACTAACTGTTCCTTCGTCAAGCGCTTGACACTTTGAAGTAAAAGTTGCGGGACTTTTGGATGAGACTTAAACCGAGGTCCCCTGTCATGGTATGTTTGTGTGTTGATTGTTGTTTAACGTCTCTCTCGAGAATTTTTCACTTATACGGAAACGCCACCATTTAACGGTGGAGGGCCTCAAAGTTTAACCTATGCTCGGCACTCAGGACCATTGAGTGAAGGGTCTTTTTCGTGCCAGCTCCTACTGCGACACGGGACCTCGGTTTATACGGTCACATCCAAAGGACAGGCTTCCACGATCCAAAGTGGGATTCGAACCCTTGACTCTAAAGCAGACGCTCTAACCACTGCGTCACGCATGCGAATGTCACGGTAGGCAAAAGCACGATAAAAAAACATCACTTCTCAATGACCCTGAAGGACGAGAAAAGGTCTAAATATCAAGCCCTTTGTACATGGTTGCATCTTTATATTAATGTAAAACAACATTCATTCAATTTTTTAAACCCTAGAATTGGTTTTGGATACATCCTTGGTACATATATACCATCCCTGTTTTCCTTTCCATAAAGGGATGACTTAACCTCTCGACGTACGTTCTGATATTCTAGTCCAGCTCTTTAACCACTTGGCTGAAATATCAGAACGTAACATCCCCCTACCTTTTAGATGTTGTTTTATACAGTAACTTTATATTTTGGAAAATTTAAATCCTGTTTTAACCACTTCAATCATTTGTAATGCCCACTTTCCCGTTTTTAAGGAACTCGGTGCCAGCAAAAAAAAATAAAGAAATGTACTTTTGACAAGGACATTGCTGGACTGATATGATAATGTAGTAAACTATGGAAGGTAATCGTGTTCAAAAATCCAGCCTTGTAAGTTTGTAAATGCAATCTTGTAAGTTTGTAAATCCAACCTTGTAATCGTATCAGTTTCATATACTATACATATGTAAGTAGATAATTCAGACATCCAGGTATGTAGTTCCGAACATACAACTGTGTGTATTGTCAAAGACAAATACCCCAGGTATATAAAACCATAACGCTTCAGAGTTGCAGCTACCAATCGACATGAGTATGTCGGTTTCTTTTCTTATCTGTATCATTAAACTGAATCAAAGTTTCATCCGTTTAAATCTTTTCATTGCATTATTTGAATGTTTTATCGTTTTAAACGATAAGCTTTAGGAACCACTAACAACTAAATTGTATGACAAACGAGATAATAACGGTTTTCCATGGTCGACAATTCTTATGTGGTAAAACTTACAAGTGTACAGTTATTATCCACTTATAATGTTAACATTCCTCAACTTCATCGATGCTCAAGAGCGCTTTCTCTGAATATGCGATCAGTTCTAAAGAAACAGGCTACTCGCGGATAAGTTGATATTACAGGGGTTTCGATAACCTCGTCAGCATTATTAATTCTGTTGTCGATAGAGTGACATTGTCAGAAACAAATCTTACCATTGGACTAGGGAATCTTCTGATCCGTTATCTTGATCAATACGTAGGGCTCACGACGTGTGTGACCGGTAATGCGTAGTTCACATTTAAGCCGATGGTCGGGCAACCAAATTTTTCTCGTATCGTCGGCTGAAAAAAAAAAACTTAATCGGGCGACGCGGACCATTCAGTCACAACTCAAATTCATTCCAAAAACAGCGATTAAGGATTTTATGCGTTAATGGCCAATATTTGCCCCCAAAATCAAACTTTGACGGGGAAATATATAATTATGTTTTGAAACAGGGGGTTACTGTAAACCAACTTTTATTCGCGACGACTTTATTTCGCGATCAACTAGGGATAAACTTGTTCGCGACGATTAATTTTCGCGATCAAGCCTTTTTGGATCTTTAGTCAATAGACAAAACACTTTAAGGACTGGTTCGCGGCGAGAAATATTCGCGATAACGAGGCTCTCGCGAACTTCGCGAAAATTTCTCGCACGCGAATAAAAGTTGGTTTACAGTATCTGCAGACTTCAAATCCATGGCGTTAGATGTTTGATATGACGTCAGGAAAATGACGTAAGTTTAAAATTTCCTTTTTGATATAATGTGTATAATATTGATATCAATGAACTTTGTAAATATTGTTCTTAGGCAGTACTGGGCTCTATAAATTTTATGGTAAAAATTGAGCAAATTTTGTATATTTTTTCCTCTTCTGAAAATTATTGCAAAATCCGAATATGTTCTGACGTCATAAAAACAAAAATTGTCAATAACCTACTTTGAAACTATAATATTGTTTTGAATTTATATTTCTCATACCATATATACAATTAAGCACATTTCAGGAAATTTTCAAAATATGACTTTTCTGGGGGCATAAGCATGCAATGTACCGCATATACTCAGTAGTTCTTTCAAAAAATTATATAATTCTAAGTCGGTAAAGGGTCGCTCTTTCATGGCTCGCTAACCTTAAATGTCAACCGACCGACGGACTTTACGAACTGTCTGCTGGCGGTTGAACGATGATCGAAGGTTGGTCGACAAACTACTTCAATTGATGGTATACTATCGGCCGCCAACAAAAATTAATATAACATGGAGCGACAGACACAAAATTGGTCGGCCGACGAAAAGAAGTCAAAATCGGGCAAGACAACGGTCGATAAACAGCAGACTGTTTGCCTGAATCCATTTATGCATCAAAAACCGTGACCGTTGGACATCTTTTGAAATGACTCGGGTTTAAACAGGATGTTTTATCTCATAGTCTTTTGATCCCATTTTTGTAACCTCTGATTTAAAGACTTTCATGAACTGCATGTTACCACAGATGAGAACCGTATTTCAACCGTTTTGGATACATCCTTGGTACACAGTAGATAAAGGGTACCTACCATTCCTATATTCATTTACTTAAAAGTTAATTAGAACCTAACAAGTCCTTCCCAAGATCTTTCTTATCATGTTTTAGCTATTTCAATCATTTATTATAACAGTCTAGTTTGTTTCTTTTGAAGAAACCAAATGCCAGCAAGACCACTTAAAGTATTTTCATCCTCCTATGATGTCATAGGATTTTGAAAAACTGTTACAATTTTTAAAGAAGGTATGGTTTGGGCTTTATTGTGCCCTAAAAAATAATTTCTTAAAAGTTATGAAATTGGCTTTAACAATTGTTGAGAAGATGAATATGATCGATGTTTAACGAATATGGCATGTAGAAGGACAATTCTAGAAATATTTGAAAAATCGCATATCTCAAAATCTTTGTGGGCAACGGTGGTAATGTTTTCCGAAAGAAATTTCCACTGAAAATGTCTTCTCTGCAACTTTTTGAAGAATATACGGGGAAAAGCACAATTGATGACGTCACATATGGCATTTAGGAGGTCATATGAGAAAAACGATTTGTGTATTCTAACTGCATGGAATTCCTGTGATTTAGAGAGAATGAATTCTAATTTCTTATATCACTTTCATATTTTTGAAAAATACAGGGCTTAATTTGTATTGAAACTGTACCTTGTTTATTATACACAATAGGGCAATATATTTTGGAAAAATGTTTTTCTATAGGTGTAATAATAAATATTGTTAAAAGAATTTTTTTAATTGTCCCCCGCTTTCGCGAAAGCGAGGGGACATTAAATCTCATTCGTCTGTCCGTCTGTCTGTCCGTCAGTCTGTCCGTCCGTCACAAAAACTTTAACCTTGCCCATAACTTTTGATTCAGTGGAGCTATGAATTTCATATGTGTATTCCTTGTGACAAGACCTTTCTTTGGGTACCACCAAATTTGACCTTTTGACCTTGACCTTGGAGTTTGACCCACTTTTACACAAAAATTCCAAACTTTTACTTTGGCCATAACTTTTGAATGGTAGGTACTAGGACTTTCATATTTCACATATGTATTTTTTGTAGCAAGACATTTTATTGGATACCAACAACTTTGACCTTTTGACCTTCACCTTGGAGATTTCCGTACTTATGAAAAAACTTTAACCTTGACCATAACTTCCGAATGGTAAGGGCTACGGGTTTCATACTTAAAATATATAATCCTTGTCAAAATACCTTTCATTGAATACCAAGAACTTTGAACCTTTTGACCTTGACCTTGGAGTTTGACCTACTTTTCAAAAACTTTGAACTTGGCCACAACTTTTGAACAGTAGATACCAGAACTTTCATATTTCACATATGTATTTTTTGTTGCAAGACCTTTCATTTGATAATAACAACCTTGGCCTTCTGACCTTGACCTTGGAGATTTTTTTGTACTTATGAGAAAACTTTAACCTTGACCATAACTTTTGAATGGTAAGGGCTAGGGCTTTTATACTTCACATATGTAATCCTTTTGAGAAGACTTTTCATTGGATACCAAGAACGTTGACCTTGGAGTTCATTGATAATATCTAAATAGATGACTTATGATAGGGCGTTCATATTAGACACAAAATGTCATAAATAAATGACATTTCACCCAAAAAGACACCGAAAGCGGGGGACCACAATTCTTTGAATTTGCTTGTTGTGTATTTTCTTTATTTTATCAATAATTGAATCTTTAAGAAATGTTAACAAGGGCAACTCCTTCCTATGTATCTTTATTCTGGCATTTTACTTTATCAAAGACGATGAAGACAAATATAAATTCTTAAAATCATTTATTTTTTTGATTCTGCCATTGTGACCACGACCTACATAATACAATATATACTTTATTAATCGTTATTACATAACTCCTTTTAAACCTTATAATCCCTCTTTTTATAAACCTTATATCCTTATAACGGAAATCTGGCCTTATCTCCTTCCTATGTATCTTTATTTTGGGCAATTTACTCAATTGTACTTCAAAATGTCTTAGTTTCCCTGATATTCACATTTAAAAAATGTCATATAAATAGCAAGTATTTTGGAACTTTCACCATCAGAATTATGCATTTGAACCAATTTTTACATAATTGTGTCGCCTGCGGAGCAGAGCGGCACTAAGGAATCACTTTACACGGTGTCTGTCCGTGCGTCTGCCTGTCTCTGTCTATCCGTCCGCCACACTTTGTATCTCAAGAACTGTAAGAGATATGGACTTGATATTTTGCACAATTATTGCTTGGCACTATGGCATTTGTAAATTACCATGGTTACCGACCTCATAATCCATGACATTGTCCTTTGACCTACTTTACTTAAATGTTAAAAGAGCCAATATACAGTATATTTTGACATTTATAAAGGGGTAATTATATGCTATTTAGCATGTGAACTGATTGTCATGAAAACTACCAGCGTCACAATTTACTTGATCTTGACCTACGTTAAGAAGAAAATCCCGGACAGTTTAATTTAACTGCAGATTTTTGAAATTTGAGTGACGGGGTGTTCATAATTAACATTCATGCACGTTTATTAGCTCATACTGTGTATTCCAGTAATATATAAAAAGCTAACCATTCTTAGATTAAGTTACATCTTTCATGAACCTTAGAGCAGGCGACACTTGCGTTCCTTGGAACACTTTTTAGCTCTACTGGTCAGAGACCAGAAGAGCTTATGCGATAGTAATGCGTCCGGCGTCCGTCCGTCTGTCTGTCTGTCCGTCTGTCTGTAAACAATTTTTCAAAATGCTACTCCTCCTACAGTTTTGGTCTAATTTCAATATAACTTGGCACACAAGTAGACTACACTAAGATACATAATTCTGTGTATCGGTTTTTGATTTCGATGAACGGTGTTGCCGTGGTTACTAAAAATAGAAATTTCTGTGAAATTCTTTCAAAATGCTACTCCTCCTACAGTTTTAGTCTGATTTCAGTATAACTTGGCACACAAGTAGACTACACTAAGATACATAATTCTGTGTATCGGTTTTTGATTTCGATGAACGGTGTTGCCGTGGTTACTAAAAATAGAAATTTCTGTGAAATTCTTTCAAAATGCTACTCCCCCTACAGTTTTGGTCTGATTTTTGTATAGCTTGGCACACAAGTAGAATACACTAAGATACATAATTCTGTATATCGGTTTTTGATTTCGATGAACGGTGTTGCCGTGGTTACTAAAAATAGAGATTTCTGTGAAATTCTTTCAAAATGCTACTCCTCCTACAGTTTTGGTCTGATTTCAGTATAATTTGGCACACAAGTAGAATACACTAAGATACATAAATCTGTGTATCGGTTTTTGATTTAGATGAACGGTGTTGCCGTGGTTACTAAAAATAGAAATATCTGTAAAATTGTTTCAAAATGCTACTCCTCCTACAGTTTTGGTCTGATTTCAATATAACTTGGCACACAAGTAGAATACACTAAGATACATAATTCTGTGTATCAAATTTTAATTTTGATGAACTGTGTTGCCGTGGTTACTAAAAATTGAAATGTCTGTAAAATTGTTTCAAAATGCTACTCCTCCTACAGTTTTGGTCTGATTTTTTAATATAACTTGGCACACAAGTAGACTACACTAAGAACATAAAGAGACTTTATCAACGATCATTATTCTATATATTGCTGTTGTAAAGTTTCAAATCCCAGCTGCTTAAGTACTCTTCTCTTCCTTTGCTATAAGTTCAAACCAGTAGAGCTTCAGTCTCGACAGAGACTTCTGGTTTTATAATACTGTTTACAAACAAATATGGGTTTTTTTATGTTTGGTTAATTTTCTAAAAATCTTTTACGTTAATTCTGGTTTCTTTAAAGTATATATATAAACAGTTTACAGTAATGCTGTGTCTACCTATCATGATGGAACTATATTTTCACGGAACAATTGTGTGAAGCGTACCTGGCTTTATAGTAATATATCTTGAATAGATAGTGAGCATTGATTGAATATATTAACCAGAAGTCTCTGTCGAGACTGTAGCTCTACTGGTTTGTACTTTAAACAAAGAAAAGTGGCAGTTGGGACTTGAAACTTCACAACAGCAATAAACAAAATAATGATCATGTATCTCAGTGTACAATATTGCATGCCACATTATACATGTATTAGAATCAGACTAAAACTGTATTTGGAATTGCATTTTTTAAGAATTTCACTTGTTTCTAGTAACCATGGCAACACCATTCATCGAAATCAAAAACCGATAAACAGAATTATGTATCTTAGTGTAGTCTATTTGTGTGCCAAGTTATAATGAAATGAGACTAAAACTGTAGGAGGAGTAGCATTTTTAATGTTTTTTACGGAAATTTCTATTTTTGGTATCCGCAGCAACACCGTTCATCGAAATAAAAAACCGATACATTGAATTATGCATCTTAGTGTAGTTTACTTGTGTGCCATGAAATATGGAAATCAGACCAAAACTGTAGGAGGAGTAGCATTTTGAAACAATTTCACAAAAATTTCTGATTTTAGTAACCACGGCAACATCGTTCATCAAAATCAAAAACCGATACACAGAATCATGTATCTTAGTGTTGTCTACCTGTGTGCCAAGTTATATTGAAATCAGACCAAAACAGTAGGAGGAGTAGCATTTTGAAAAATTGTTTACAGACAGACGGACGGACGCATTACTTTCGCATAAGCTCTCCTGGTCTCTGACCAGTAGAGCTAAAAATATGGCAACCTATACATTTTTTGCAAAATTTGTTTAAGGCATGTCACTCGTCAGCTTTTTAGAAAAGTTCACGCAGAACCTCTTACTTCAAAACTATTTATTAAAATTCAATTTTTATAACATATTTAATCTAAACAATGTTAATGTTTTAACATTCAACGAAAAAACTGCTCAAAAAGCTACAAAGAAGCAAGATTTAGGAGGAACTATTTCTTGTGGTGGAGGGATATTTAGCAACTTTAGCCTCACATACTTTTACTCGGAGAATATTTTCCATTATGATATTGCTAGATATATCTAATATAGGTCTTAATTTATATTTTTAGAACAAGTTTTACACCTTCCTTCAACAAACTTTTCCGAGATATGAAGATATGTCAAATAAATCAAATTAAAATTTGCACCATTTTTTGCCTGAAAATCACATATTTTGACCAATATTTCAAAATTAACATCACTGACCTCAACTTTTTCTTTCATTATTTTGAAGTACTCGATACATGTGACTGATCAGCACTTAAGTCGTGAAAAGCTGGATTTAAGAAAATGTTTTAATGCCTTTTAAGTTTTTAATACCCCAAATATGCTACTTTTTAGTGCAAAAAAGGTCAAACACTAATTTACGCGCATTAATTTGCAGGAATTGTTCAACGATAAATATTATTTAAAATATTTTACGTAAAATAAAATCATATTTATTGCCATTGTTACATCTAGTAAAATATGACAAAGGTTAAAGTTAAAATTTAAGTGCAAAAAGGTCAACTTCATTGCACCGTAGATCAGTAAGATGAACACTGACCCCTACGAGGCGCCGTTTTAATATTTTTGACATATTTTCTGATATCAAAAATTATTGATATCAATAATTCGAATTTTTGATATCAAAAAATATTTTTTGATATCAAAAAATAATTCTTGATATAAAAAATAGATTTTTTGATATCAGAAAATGATTTTCTGATATCAAAAATTCGAATTTCTGATATCAAAAAATGATTATCTGATATCAGAAATTCGAATTTTTGATATTAAAAAATCTTGTTTATTTTCTGATATCAAAAATTCGAATTTCTCATATCAGAAAATCATTTTCTGATATCAAAAAAGAAACAAGAATTCTTGATATCAAGAAATCAATTTCTTGATATCAAAAATTGAAAATTCTTGATGTAATAAAATAACTTGTATTTTCTGATATCAAGAAATCAAATTTTTGATATCAGATAATAATTTTCTGATATCAAAAAAGAAACAAGAATTCTTGATATCAAGAAATCAATTTTTTGATATCAAAAATTCAAATTCTTGATATCATACAATAACTTGTATTTTCTGATATCAAGAAATCGAATTCTTGATATCAGAAAATCATTTTTTGATATCAGAAAATCATTTTTTGATATCAGAAAATGATAAGTATTTTCTTGTATCACAAAATGGATTTTTTGATATCAGAAAATAAGAATTAAGTAAAATTACGATCGATTTAATGAATGATTACCGTGATGAACATTCAGCTTCCTGCCACACAAATTGTTAATTAAATGCAAACTTTGTTGGGTTCTAAGAAGTAGTTTAGGGCATGTTTGGAAATGTTACAGTGTAGGATGCCGTCGTCTTTTGTACATGGTTCTCTTAAGTTTAAGACCTGTCTTGTTATAAGGATGCCATGTGGCAACGCACTTTGAAAAAAATACGCACTTTGAAAATTTTTTTCAAAGTGCGTTAAAATTGGGGACAAAATCAACGCACTTTGAAAAGATTTTTCAAAGTGCGTTAAATTTTGGACCAACTCAACGCACTTTGAAAAAAATTTTCAAAGTGCGTTAAGAGTCAACATCAATATATTTTACCATGGAGACACTTAACGCACTTTTTTAAAAAAATCATATTTTAGTAATGGAAAGATTTTATTTGTTATTTATCTTTCAACAAACTAACCCTAACCCTAACCTAAAAAAGAACTGATTTATTCCCGTCGAAAAGTGGAGAAGATGGGTATAAGATCCCTAGCCTCAGTCCAAATCTTTGTCTTTCCAATACATAGGTATCGGTAACAAACGGGGGAGGCGAGCAATAAACCGAAAAGGGGTAAGCTGCATTTTCAATGCTTATACGATGTATATATCTTTCCAAAATAAGTGGGGGGCTTAGTCCCCCCCCCCCCCTCTCCCCTGGCCCTTCGCCCGGTCTCGATGTCTATGCTATACTCAAAACATTTATATAATTATGCATTTACCTAACTGGTTTGACGTTGAAAACTTGAATATTAAATGAGTTAATTAAAACAGATGAAAACTATAAATTTTTAAGTACAGTAAAACGTATGAGAGAGATAGAATTTTCATAGTTTTGAACAATCAAATTACCTCCTTTTTATTATGATAAATGCTAAGTTGCTTAAAGCTGTCCACTATTAGTTCCCCGGCCTTTACACCTAAACATCTATTTATCAAAGACTAGAATTAAAAAAAAAAGAATGATCTTAAACAATGGTCATTCTTTTTTTCAAGACCCTTTTCCCTTTTATTGCATCAAAACCTCAAATATTTAAAACGTCAATATCTCAGGTCCTTAAGTGACTCTATCATAAAAAAATTTATCCAACCAGGATCTGTTATTTATAATACCGATTATTTGTAGGAATATTGATCAATCTTTGCATTTTTTTCAAAGTGCTTTAATATGGTCGATATTAACGCACTTTGAAAAAAATTAATTTAACGCACTTTGAAAAAAAAAGTGCGTTATTTTTCAAAGCGCGTTGTAACATTATGCCATCGGGTTTTTTTTGCACCATTGACTATATTTTAATCATTTATTGTGCACACATAACTTTAGCACAAACTTTATGGATATAGACTTTATAAACTAAACTTTATAGACTTCACCTTGAAGACCACACAACGAGTACTTGCTGGTCAGTGTGATGTTACATCACTTTACACAAATATGCAATCGTAGAAGCTAATGGCTGCTGTTGAGAGGGGTAACAGAGAAATTCTCAGTCCAAGCCCGACCTACAGCACACCTATATTGTTGCCGATAAACAAGGATTTCTTTCTGTTTTACACTTTAATGTCTGAACATGTGGTTAACGAATACACAACGTTTTCTAAACATTTACTGTAGCCCGAACCCGATCCCAAAACAGTGATAATTTTTACAAAGAACATGTATTTACTCAGATTTATCCCAAAAACTAAAAAGTAATATATTTGAATTCCATGCAAATAAATATGACCAAAAATATCAAAAACACTTATTAAATTCTTCCATTGAAAAAATATTATTAAAAATCTGATTTAAATTAACAAATTTTAGTAGAAAGCAAATCTGGCACTAAAGTTCGGTATTTTCTACAGATCAAGGGAGTATTCATTATTTATGTGAAGATTCTTCGTCATTTTATTTTATTTTCTGATTTCAAAAAATATATTTTGTGATATCAAGAAATCAATTTGAATTTTTGATATCAAAAAATCATTCTCTGATATCAGAAAATAGATTTTTTGATATCAGAAAATGATTTCTTGATATCAGAAATTCGAATTTTTGATATCAGAAAATGACCTATTTTTTGATATCAAGAATTCGAAATTTTGATACATTTTTTTGATATCATAAAATCCCAAAGAGTTTTTGAAATCAGAAAATGATTTCTTGATATCAGAAATTCGAATTTTTGATATGAAAAAATCTTGTTTATTTTCTGATATCAGAAAATGATTTTTTGATATCAAGAATTCGATTTTTTGATATCAGAAAATACATTAAAAATATTAAAACGGCGCCCCATAATAAATTACATTTTTTGATATCATAAAATCCCAAAGATTTTTCGATATCAGAAAATGATTTTTTGATATCATAAATTCGAATTCTTGATATCAGAAAATGATTTTCAGATATCATAGATTCGAATAATATCAAAAAATCTTTTTTATTTTCTTATATCAAAAATATATTTTCTGATATCAAGAAATTGAATTTCTGATATCACAAAATGATTTTTGATATCAGAAAATACCTTAAAAATATCAAAACGTCACCCCGTAGACCCCCTATTTTCTTTGCGATTTTGAGTCACTCTATGAGTACTTATCCAAAATATACATTTCAAAAAATCCTTGATTTAGCAAATTTCACTAGTGACATACCTCAATTTAAAACTATAGTAAAAGAAAATATATCATGTTTATGTACTTTGAACCATTAAAATTGTGAGGGTGGAAATATAGACCTTAAAATGAACTTTCGACGAAGAAATTGCTGGATTGGTATAGTGTCAGAAAGCTTTAAAAATACTGCTGACGATTCTCTAAGCGTACTAGAACGGAAGAATGTACAGACAAATTTTTAAATGTGATATACGAAAATTCATACATTTTGGAGAATCAATTGCTGGTGTAAATCTATTTCATTTCTACATCTTATCCCAACTTTAGGTTCATCTGAATATCGATGTGTAACACACATTTGATGTTACTTTTTAAACAAATTTACGAAAAGGGTTTTTGATTTATGAAAACGCTATCAATGAGATTTTTTTTTCAAAAAATGCTCCGAATTGTTGACTTATCGTTCGAATCATGCAATCGAATGTTCGACTAAGGAAAATAAATATTTTGACATCCCTAAAAAATATTAAATCCATAGATTTAAAGTTAGAAGCTTCCCCTCACTCAAAGATGCTCTACATGTATGCCAAAATTACTCGAATTGGTTTTAGCGATTTCAGAGAAGAAGTTGAAAATGTTCAAATGTCAACGGACGACGGACGAAATCGTAGAGCACCAGCTAGGTGCTTAAAAGAGGTATTCATTTTTGAATGGGTATCAAGTCACTGAATTACAGTCAGAGAAAAAAATACATTTATTGGGATTTTTAGGTCACCTGAGTAAACTCAGGTGACCTATTGCTATCCGTTTTCGTCCGTCGTCGTCCGTCGTACGTCGTCTGCCGTCCGTCGTGTGTTAACATTTGAACATTTTCAGCTTCTTCTCTGCAACCACTGAACCAATTTCAACCAAATTTGGCACAAAGCATCTATGGGTAAAGGGGAACAAAAATTATGAATTTCATGATCCTTGCCCCCCTGGGGCCTGAGGGGTGGGGCCAAAACCACTAAAATTAATGCAATCTTAAAAAATCTTCTTCTTTACTCCTGGACATCAAGCAGTCAAACTGTTTGCATGATAGTAATCAGCATTGAGTCCTTTACCAAAATTGTGAAATTCATGACCCTGGGGTCAGGGGTTCTAGTGCTAGGGCGGGGCTAAATAAGTATATAGTGAAAATGCATTATTTCTTTGGAAATCTTCTTCTCTACTCCTGGGTATTAAATAAACCAACTAAGTACATAGTTATGGTGAGCAAGGGTGCCTCTACCAAAATTGTGAATTTTATGGCCCCAGGGTCAGGGGTTCTGGTGTAAGGGCGGGGCTATATTGATTATATATAATGAAAATACATGATTTCTTTGAAAATCTTCTTCTCTGCCCCTGGGTATTAAATATACTAACTAAGTGCATAGTTATGATGAGCATGAGTGCCACTACCAAAATTGTGAATTTTATGGCCCCAGGGTCAGGGGTTCTGGTGTTAGGGCGGGGCTCTATTGATCATATATAGTGAAAATACATGATTTCTTTGAAAATCTTCTTCTCTGCCCCTGGGTATTAAATATACTAACTAAGTGCATAGTTATGATGAGCATGAGTGCCTCTACCAAAATTGTGAATTTTATGGCCCCAGGGTCAAGGGTTCTGGTGTTGGGGGGGGGGCTCTATTGATTACATGTATATAGTGAAAATACATGAATCCTTTGAAAATCTTCTACTCTGCTCCTAGGTATTAAATAAACCAACTAAGTGCATAGTTATGATGAGCAAGAGTTCAACGAAAATTTTGAATTTTATGGCCCCTGGGTCAAGGGTTCTGGTGTTAGGGCGGGGCTCTATAGGTTATATATAGTAAAAATACATGAATTCTTTGAAAATCTTCTTCTCTGCTCCTAGGTATTAAATAAACTAACTAAGTGCATAGTTATGATGAGCAAGAGTGTTTTTACCAAAATTGTGAATTTTATGGTCCCAGGTTCAGGGTTTCTGGTGTTAGGGCGGGGCTCTATTGATTATATATTGAAAATACATGAATTCTTTGAAAATATTCTTCTCTGCTCCTAGGAATTAAATAAACTAAGTACATAGTTATGATGAGCAAGAATGCCTCTTTTAAAATAATGAATTTTATGGCCCCAGGGTCAGGGGTTCTGGTGTTAGGGGGGCGGGGCTCAATTGATTATATAATGAAAATACATTAAATCTTTGAATTTTGTTTCTTTGTCTCTGGGTATAAAGCAGATGAACTACCTTTATAGTTATGATGAGCAAGGGCCCTAATCTGGCAGAATTGTGAATTTCAAAGCCCCAGGGTCAGGGGTGGGGTGGGGGCTCTACTTATATACTGAAAATGAATTTATTGTTTGAAATGTGCTCTTTTGTATTTATAAAACATTTATTTATTTTTTGATATTAAGGGTGCCTTTTTGAAATTTGTGCAATGTGTGGACCTAGGGTCAGGGGTTTATGTCAAAGTGTTAGGGGCACTACTGGTTAGTTGGAATGCATTTTTGTTCCCCTACCCTGCATATGGGTATTCAGTAACCAAGCTAAGCAACTGTTAAGTGTATTGTTATGATGATCAATGGTCCTCTTTCAAAATTGTGAATGTCATACAGCATCTGGCTTAAAACATGAATCAAATTCAATAACTGGAAAATTGTTGCATAATGCTCAGGTGACCTATTAGGCCCGTGGGCCTCTTGTTACTTATTTATAACTACCACAATAAATAGATTGATAGACAGAATGAAAAAAAAGAAATGGAGTTAATTTATTTTTCAGAAATTTTTAGTAATAATTATAAGAACTCATATGTATGTGCATGATTGAAATTGAGATGAGTCCTTTTATGCACGTGTGTTTATAATTAATTTGTTATATATATATACATACTTTACAATACCTCAGTTGAATTGCATGCTAAATTTTATATCTTATAAAAATGAGAAGTATTTTATCCACCAAAAAAAAATGTCAAAATATCATAAACACAACTTAGATAATCTTCTCTTGTTGTAACATTTGTTTAAATGATCATAATATAATTTGATTTATATAGCCTATTCTGGAAATTTTGTTTTGTTTTTTAGCTCTAAAGGTCAGAGACCAGAATAGCTGCAGATCTGTAGCGTTATGGTTTTAAGACAAGTATATAAAACCATAACGCTACAGATCTGCAGCTAAGACCAGAAGAGCTTTTGCGATAGTAAGGCGTCCGGCCGTCTGTCTGTCTGTTAACAATTTTTCAAAATGCTACTCCTCCTACAGTTTTGGTCTGATTTCAATATAACTTGGCACACAAGTAGACTACACTAAGATACATAATTCTGTATGTCGGTTTTTGATTTTGATGAACAGTGTTGTCGTGGTTACTAAAAATAGAAATATCTGAGAAATTCTTTCAAAATGCTACTCCTCCTACAGTTTTGGTCTGATTTAAATATAACTTGGCACACAAGTAGACTACACTAAGGTACATAATTTTATATATCGGTTTTTTATTTCGATGGTGTTGCCGTGGTTACTAAAAACAGAATTTTCTGTGAAATTCTTTCAAAATGCTACTCCTCCTACAGTTTGGTCTGATTTCAATATAACTTGGCTCACAAGTAGACTACACTAGGGTACATAATTTTATGTATCGGTTTTTGATTTCGATGAACGGTGTTGCCGTGGTTACTAAAAATAGAAATATCTGAGAAATTCTTTCAAAATGCTACTCCTCCTACAGTTTTGGTCTGATTTCAATATAACTTGGCACACAAGTAGACTACACTTAGATACACAATTCTGTGTATCGGTTTTTGACTTCGATGATCATTATTGCCTTGGTTACTAAAAATAGAAATTTCTGTGAAATTCTCTCAAAATGCTACTCCAAATACAGTTTTTGTCTGATTATAATATAATGTGGCATGCAACTAGACTACACTAAGAACATAAAGAGACTTAATCAAGGATCATTATTCTATTTATTGCTGTTGTAAAGTTTCAATTCCCAACTGCTTAAGTACTTTCCTCTTCTTTTGCTATAATTACAAACCAGTACAGCCTCAATCTCGACAGAGACTTCTGTTTTGTTTTTGTTTTTTGTTTTTGTTTTTTTTTTGTTTTGAACATATTTTATTGTATAATAAGGGATTGGTAATTTAATAATGTCCAAAACAGATTTTAAAGTATTAAAGAGTGTACAAAATAAATTTTCGTTTAAGAAGAAGAAAAATATTTTTTTTTTAATTTTCTTTGAAAAAATACAAAAAAAGAATCATATAAAATAATTAGAGCTAATGTCGGCCTTCCAGTGCTGAAACCATTATTTGAAAAGGTTGACTGGGAGATCAATGAAATAAAAAAGTTGGTGTGACATTCCTCCTTAAATCAATGCAAATGGATTGAAAAAAAATATCAATATACATATTTCAAATAATTAATTTATATTGTTAAAAATTTGAATAAATTTATCATTAATAAATATTAACTCCATTTATCATTATCACACATGATAAGATTTAACTTAAATTTAATGCCCTTTTCAAGGGTTCATCTCAAACAGACTATAGGTCACCTGAAATTAATTTCTTTTGTTCTCTCCCTCCCCTTACCTGTACACCATTCTCACCTAGCCAAAACCAGTCACCTGTACTTTTTTCCCAGAATTTTGGCTAAGTGGGAAGACACCGAGCTAAATGCTTGAGATTCTGATATTAAAATTCAAAATTTAATTTAAAAGGGATGTTTCGATTTAAAATTCAATAATGAGCACAAAGAAGAACGTATTCCAAATTATTGATTTTCAAACACGCAATGTAAAATGAAAAAAAAACATAAAAAATTTGAAATTGTTACATGTTCTTCAGTCAACTGTTTTGAATTAACAACAACACAGTAACTAGTTTCGACTCAGACTTAAACCATTTTTATTGATGACAGTAACTGTAATACCGGATATCCATTGGTTCTATTACATTATTGGCAAATTAGTTTATGTCTCGTAGAAAGAAATTCAAAATAATGTAAATTAAAGCTCTTTATTTGTCGAAAATTAAAAAAGCCTTAAATGTGTTGAAGAATATCAGTCCATAAACGTAGTGTGTAATGTTTTTAAAAATTGATCCTATCTAGCGAATGAATTTGATTTAGATTGATCAACATCTTTGGTCCATTGTTTATATTAATTTTTAAGTGTGCTCCATTAATGCAAACTTTTTTCATAATAAACAGCAAAAGGCTGTACTAAGATTAGAACTCTTGATCAAATCCATTTATGTAAGTTTATCTTACAGTGGGTATGTTTAAATTATATTTCACCGATTTATCTAACATATACTAATCTATTTTTTTTTATTTGTAGGGAAAGACCATATCATAGATCTCTGACTAATGTTTAATAAAACCATATTAACTCAAGTAAAAAGAGTTCTGTATTAAATTTTTTTTTAGATATTTCATTTTTGATATTTTGTTTCCGTTTTGGCAAATATCAAAGTTGATATAGAATTTTCCATAAAAAAAAAAGCTTTAAGGGATTACAATTTGCAAAATGTTTCGACGCATAAATAATATTTAGGATTTACGAAGTCTCTCTGTAGAATTGTTTTGAACAATATTCTCTAATCACATACAATTGCGGCTCTGGTGTGAATCATAACTTGAAGAAATCATTGGCCATTTTTGAAACAAATATAAACCATCGTTTTCTAATTTTTCATTTCAGAAATTGGTCAAGACATTTAAAATTGACATATATGGTTTATCTGTTTACCAATTTATACATCTATTGGCTCTATTTTGAAATAATTCTGAGTCAGTCGTCTAAAGCTGAATGTTTCATAACACCAGCATTCCAAAAAAGTTATAAATAATAACTAATTATGAACATTAAAGTCAACTACAAATCAGCAATTTCGTTGTCATGAACATTAATTTTGTACTTTGAAAAGTAAATGTCCTCCTACACCCATCTTAACTTTATAATTATAAAAACATAAAATCTAAAGAAAATATCCAGGTTATCAAGTTTATTCTTCTTACGACATTGAATACGATCGAAGTGGTTCGTCTTTATGCTTAAAATCAAAATTGTCATAAAAAATTATGAATACATCCAAGTTCTTTGCAGATAAAAATATTTTCATCAAAATAATGACTACATCCGAGTTCTTTGCAAACAATAATACACTTTTTGCTACGTTCTATTTTTAATATAAAAAAATCAATAATTCTGAAGTTCAAGGTGTAGAAAGTATCAGTATAATAGAGATCTGAAAGCAGACAAAGATCAAGGATAAAAAAAAACCCATTCCAGTACTCCAGTCAGAACGTTGAAATTTCCTTAGGTAATCGCAACGGAAGTGCATAGAGAATGTTTCACTTATTAGGATAACGTCCGAGAGAGTTTTGGCCTGACGTAATAATCTCTCTCGGGTGTTATCATACATTCTCTATGCACTTCCGTTGCTTTTACTTAGGGAAGTTTCAACGTTCTGACTGGAATACTGTTTAAGGAGATATTGTGGGATTCTTACGAGATGCAGAGTCAATCCGATAGCATGGACTAAGACAGAAATATATACAGAGACGTAGTGAATCGACATTTTAGGTTGAAATAAAATAAATACATGTTTTTGAACCGAGAAAGACCAGTGGGGGTTCAACGTAAACAAACCGGAGTTGCATACCTTTCTCTCTTATAATGTATAGTAGGGTATATTTATACCCGCACTTTCTAAAAAAAGTTCGGGTATATTGTTGTTACTCATGTCCGTCCGTCCGTCTGTCACACTTTTCTTCCCTGAACTCCTCATACATTTTACACAGTAGCCTAATCATCTTTGGAAGATGGTTGGTGGTGTCATGTAGATGTGCAGTAAGGTTTCGGAATTTTGATTTTGCCCCGGGGGGTCAAATGGGGGTCGAAAAATGACGTTTTTCATGCAAAAAGCCCAGTCTTCTCAGAACTCCTTCTACATTTTACGCAGTAGCCTAATCATCTTTTGGGAGATGGTTGATGGTGTCATGTAGATGTGCAGTAAGGTTTCGGAATTTTGATTTTGCCCCGGGGGGTCAAATGGTGGTCGAAAAATGACGTTTTTTTTATCCCAAAGCCCCGTCTTCCCTGAACTCCTCCAACATTTTACACAGTAGCTTAATCATATTTTGGGAGATGATTGGTGGTGTCATGTAGATGTGCAGTAAGGTTTAGGAATTTTGATTTTGCCCCGGGGGGTCAAATTGGGGTCAAAAAATGACGTTTTTTATGCAAAAAGCCCCATCTTCCCTGAACTCATCCTACATTTTACATAGTAGCCTAATCATCTTTCGGTAGATGGTTAATGGTGTCATGTAGATGTGCAGTAAGGTTTCGGAATTTTAATTTTGCCCCTGGGGGTCAAATGGAGGCCTAATCATCGAAAATGACGGAAGTTTGATTTTGTTTTTCATGCAAAAAAGCCCGTCTTCCCTTAACTCCTCCTTGATTTTACACAGTAGCCTAATCATATTTAGGGAGATGGATGGTGTTGTCATGTAGATGTGCAGTAAGGTTTCGGAAGTTTGATTTTGCCCCGGGGTTTCAAATGGGGGTCGAAAAATGACGTTTTTTATGCAGAAAGCCCTGTCTTCCCTTAACTCCTCCTTAATTTTACTCAGAAGCCTTATTATCTTTTGGGAGAGTTAAATATTTTGAAAATTAGGAAAAAAATCAACGTCAAGGGGTAAAAGAGCATTGCATGCTGGGAAACATCTTGAATTCTTATGAGTAATTAATGTACATGTCAAATGAGAGTCATATGTATTCTCAATCAAAAGTTATAAGCAAATGCAACATTTTTGAACAGTAGGTTAGGCTTCAAGGTCAAGGTCACAGAGTCAAAAGTCATAATTTATTTGGAAAGGTCTTTTCACAGGTAATAATATACATGCATGTATAATATGAATGCCCTAACTTTTCTCTTTCAAAATGATGAATTTAAAACAATTTAATTTTTTTGCAAATAGATCAAACTTCTAGGTCACATGTAAAAAAAAAATCATGCAATTCTCACAGTAAATACTAATATATAAGTTTAATAAGAATGCCTTGTCTCTTCTCATTCAGTAGATATGACCGTGATGACCAAGGTTAAATTTATTGAGACAGATGGACAGACTGACATACAAATGTACATATTTCTATGTGAATTTGGTAAAATTGGCCCAGTGGTTCAAGAAAAGTTAAAAAGATTTCAGACAAACAGATGGACAACAAACGTTATATGATAAGGAAACCAGAAAAGCTCATGAGCTTTGGAAGGGTTACAATGGTTACAGTATTTGAAAAGCTGTTTTTTTTTCATGCAGAGATATTACCAACATTTTCATGTTTTATATTTTCTTTAGTAATTTTTTGGTTTATTGTGAAAACATCTCTCTCAGGAATTTTTCCCTCATATGGAGAAACCAGCAAATAATAATGAAGACAAGATGAGTTTGTGAAACACTGATGCCCCGTATGGAAGCCTATGGCTTTGAAGTATCTCAAATATATGTCAAACTCAAAGGTCAAGGTCAAAGGGTTCAAAATGTTGGTATCAGAAGAAAGTCTTGTCACAAGGAATACACAGGTGAAATAAGAAGTCCCTAGTACTTCCTGTTCAAAAGTTAATTGCCAAGGTTAATTTTTTTTTTCAGTGGTTCAAACTTTAGGGTCAAGGTCAAACATATTTATACCTGTTGACAGTTCACAATGAATACGCATGTCAAGCATGAAAGACCTAGCACCTACAGATAAAATTTTAGGTTAAGTTTAAAGTTGGGTATTTTTCTTGTAAAAATGTGTAAAAATCCAAGGTCAAGCGATCAAGAGGTCAAAATTCATGGAACCCTAATATAAGTTCTTGTCACAAGGAATTAACGTATGAAATGTGGAAGCCATGTGTATAGCCCATCCCACTTAAAACTTATTGGCAAGGTTAAAGTTTCTGCAGACAAATAGACAGACATAAATATAAACACAAGAAACAAAATATGTATAATTAGTCAAATGGGAAAAATCTACTATTTTGGAGTGTAATTTCAGGGACAGGGAGTGGCTAGGGAGATTGGATCCCCCTCTCCTTGGAATTTGCTTTGTTATTTAAACAAGACTATATACGGAAGCAAATAAAAAATGACTTCGGACATCCTCCCCCTAACTTAGAAAACATTGACCCCACGACCCAACTATCATAATTGTTTTTATTTTGTTTGTTTTCAGTTTTTTTTTCTACTGCTTGTCAGGAAATTCTGGGCTGGAATTTTTTGACTAAGATGTGAACCCCACTTCCGATAAAAATTCTGGATCTGCACCAGTATTGGCGGTAACTGAATGTCACATTGACAACGGGAGATAACTTCACAATATGAAATTCTTCTAGTGTGGCAAGCGATGATCTTTGACCCTTTTTGAACTTTAACCTAATCATTTGCATTTTGGTTTATTTTACCCCCACTGTACTTAAACTTGTACTTACCGACTGTCATAGGTCCTGTCAACTTCATGAAATATATTAATCCAATTATAACACAAAATGAATTAATCCAATGCACATCAAGCTGCAGCACGTGCTAATGCAATCCCATTCGGCAAACCTTGGTCGATTCCGTCGCCTTATCAGATGAAGTGGGAATCGGCCGAGGTGTGCCGAATGGCGCTTAATCTAAAAATATGATAATGGGTGATGTAACTCAGTGTGATGTAGAAATTTTCCAAAAGATGTTTACATGTAAACATGTATAGTACAAGAACAAATTTTAAATTAATTCATAACAAACGATGTTTTAACAAAACTTTTCCATCAGCTAGCCTATTCCAAAAAAAAGTAAGTGCCGTGTGTTTCTGGTGTCGAGGGGGAGGGGGGGCATTAGTAAATTTAAAAAGGTCCTATTATGAGCAAACCATTTATCAAAATCTAATTTACATCATTAATTATAATTAAATTCGAACTGGTAATGAATTAAGCATGTAAAAGAGATTCTGAGTCATAGGTCACATGGTCACAGGGACTGAGAATTTCATTTTCAATTTGACAAATACATGTTCTGTGTGAATTATAGAATTATTTTTGACTTTTTCCTTGGAAAGCCGCCCAATATGTATAGGAGTGTGTATTTAGAGGCAAACACCTTAGTGCGGGTATTACTGTCTCATGACAGCATCTATTTTTTTTGTGGAGCGATTACTTTGGGGTTTTGATTTTTTTTTCCATATCGTACACGTGATGAATATGTATAATAAATATAATTTGTGAAAATGTCCAATAAGCCCCGGGGTTGAATATCGGGGTGGGGTGGGGGAGGAGGGTTCCTGTCCACAAGTCCTGTGCTCGACACATGATTGGCATTAAAGAAACTATCCTTTGCCACCTGACGATAGCTTGCCTTGATTCAGAAATTGGTCGCACGTATAGAGCTTTCTTTACTGAGCAGGTGATAAGAGCATTTTGCTACACAGATAAGGGATGAAGGAAAATTATAAACTGATCTCGTTGGGGTACCAATAATATTTTTTTTCGTGAAAAATTTTCCAATATAAAATAAATGTGTCAGATTCCAGTGTATTTGTTTTTAGTTCAAATTCATATACTAATTTCATAGAAACAACAATTATTAGAATAATTGTATTTATGTATTTAATGCGATAATTTGTTTGGAGGTTTCCGGAAACATTTACGTTGGTACATTGTGAAAATTCTCAGATCCACGCCTTGCCTGATAGATTAATTGCAATAGAATGTGTAAGGTCACGTGGTCAGCTCAGCGAGTCATTCATACTCGCGCGCTCACCACCGCTAACATGAGGCACGTCTTCATCACCTCGCAGGATGATCACATGATAATGTAAATACAAATGAGAAAAATAAGTAATGATAATTATATTGTTTTATATAAATATACATTGTTCATGATAGTATGTCATATTAATAGTTGTAATAAGTAATTTAAAAAGTTATTTTATTAATTTTACAAAGAGTAGTACATGTTTACTTATTATTTTATTGAATATACATTCCCATTGCTGTCTAAAGGGGAGATCACGTATATTCGATCAGTCTTTGAGTTCCCCTTCAGCAGCACTCTTAGGGGGACAGACACCGACAAGAATCGGGAATCATTTAACTTTCTTGTAAAAACCAGAAGTCTCTGTCGAGACTGTAGCTCTACTGGTTTGTACTTATAATAAAGTATGAGAATAGGATATTTTAGGACTTAAAATTTTACAAAAGCAATAAATAGTATAATGATCTTTGATTAAGTCTCTTTTGTGGCAAGATTTCAATAAGACTACAACTGTAGGAGTAGTTTTTAATAAAATTTTACATTATTTTCAATTTTAGTTACAATGGCAACATCAATCATCAAAATCAAAAACACAAATCTGATAATTATATATCTCAGTGTAGTCTACTTGCATTTTGAAAGTATTTCACAGAAATTTCTATTTTTAGTAACCACGGAACATCGTTCATCGAAATCAATAACCAATAAATAGAATTATGTATCTTAGTGTAGTCTACTTGTGTGCCACAATATATTGAAATCAAACAAACTGTAGGAGGAGTAGCATTTTGAATGTTTTTCACAGAAATTTCTATTTTTTAGTAACCACGACAACACCGTTTATCGAAATCAATAGCCAATACACAGAATTGTGTATCCTAGTGTACTCTACCTGTGTGCCAAGTTACTGTAAATGTATTACATTTAGCGTGTACGATATTTAGCGGAAATTGAGTTTTGAACAAGTTAGCGTAGATTTAATATAACGCATTTCTTATCGTTCTTATTTACATACATAAGTACAAAACATTTAGCGTTGTACTTGAATTAGCGGAAGTGTCTTTCCGCCAAAAGCGCAAAAAAGAATACACACACACTACAGTATATTGAAATCAGCCAAATGTAATACGTTTTTCACAGAAATTTCTATTTTTATATTGAAATCAAGTTATATTGAAAGACCAAAACTGTAGGAGGAGTAGCATTTTGAAAAATTGTTTACAGACAGACTGACTACGACGGACGCATTACTATCGCATAAGCTCTTCTAGGCTCTGGCCAGTAGAGCTAATAAATTCATTTGATACATGGAGATTACATAAACAAAGTATTATAGATATACATAATTTATACGTATGTACACGTGTACATACATACACAATTCACAGTAATTTTATAAACTTTCCAATAACATTTACTTTAGTGCATAATTACAAAAATTAATTACTTGACACCAAAATATTGTAGATTTTTTATATGATGTACAATATCATATTTAGTTTCATCAAGATTTTTTTTTTCTACAAAACATTTTGTGTTTATATATAATGCAATAAAGAAAATAAATTGTTCAAAAAGTATGTTTTCTGGTTACTTTGTAAGTAAAAACCAATAACAATGTTTTTCCATTTCATTCTTATTTTCAACAGTGGAAGCTATATCCCAAATTTATATATTTAACATTTCTACATTCAAAAATAAGATATTGCATGTCTTCTACAACAGAACACAGATAGAACACTTATCTGAGGTTTCTTTTTCTTCCATTTTACCATATATTTTTACAACAAAGTAAATTGTGCAATAATTTGTAATTGAATTCCGCAATGGTTTTTATCTATACTACTTTAAACTTTTGCAGATAAATAGATTTCCACATTTCTTGATTAACATTGAATATTTCTCCAAGTAATCGCTGATGTTTTGCGGAATAAATTTCTTACTCAGAAGGATATGATGAAAAAAATTTGAAATTTCTTGCTTTCAATCCTACAATTATAGTTTCCATGGAAATTAAAATAACTTTTGTTCTTTATATTAATAAAATTAAATTGTTGATCTTCACTTTTTTCTCTAATATACTTTTCTCTAATACAGCTTATATACTTATAGTATTTAAAAATTGTGTCGATCATTTGATATTCACACAATAAAGTTGACTCCTTTTTTAAAATTAGTTTCTATATTTCTGATTGTTTTAAAACCAGCTGCATCTGAAAAGACATCATTTACGACGTTTAGTTTCAATGAACAATATTAAGCATCGCAAGACGCAGAAAACAAAAAATATTTCATTTGTTGTTGCCCTTCAAATAATTTCTTGAAATCATCAGAGCAAAAATTGAACGTGTTTTTAGAAATGTAGTACAAGACATTTATTACTCATTTCAAACGTCATAACAAATTCATACTGCATTTAACATTGATTTTAATAGTGGCATGCGAACGAATAAAACCTCTGAGATATGCTGTGAATTTTTATAATTTTTCATATTCGTTCTCCCTGACATTTGATTGAAATGAGTATAAGTAGAGCGCACTTTATCTGACGTGCACTGTAGAAATTGTGGGACCTTTCAACAAATTGACTAAGTAATATGATGAAATATTGGGATGATTAGCCTCTTGGGCCATCAAGCGTGTACTTTGGATGACCAATGCCATTTCATTCTGTTTCAAAATTAAACCGTTAGCGATCGTCACTTGCTAGATACGTCAATACACCAATATTTTATTTGTGACAAATTGGATGTTGTCAAAATTCAACTTATGTTACTACTAGATACGTAAATATAGTAATATTTTATATTTATGGCAAATTGAATGTTGTCAAAATCCAATCTTATGTTTCTATTTCTACAAATTAAAAAAAAAGGAAAATTTACTAGATACGTCAATACACTAATATCTAATTTGTGATAAATTGAATGTTGTCAAAATTCAAACTTATGATACTATTTCTACAAACTAAAAAAAAAACAGGAAAATTTAGTGTGAAATTTTTAAATTATTGTTTCTTCATTTTACCATTGATTTCCAACAACTTTAAAGTATGATATATTCTTATCTGGCATAAAATTGAATGGAGTTTGTTTTGTAAAACCTTAAATTGAAGCTCTAATCAAAAATAAATAAGTGCTAATAGCACCATTTAATTGAAAGGGTCTCAAGAAAATGGGGATAAGAGCAATTTTCCCCACAAGTAGTTTGTACTTCATTTATTTGAGGTATTTGTGTTTCATTTTCTAAAAATTTTTGTATGGATCTTTTCGGATTAACGACTAGCTTGTTAACTGAATTAATACCAAACAGAAAATTAATTATGTTTGAAAGAATTGCTAATATGCTTCTTTTGTTTTGCTGGTTTGTTCCTTTTTTTAATTTAAAAAAAAATAAAGGAAATATTTATGATAAAATGAAAACTTGGGAAATACTGAGAAAAATCTTTAAATCCTTAGATCTGCAATATATATTATACACAGTAGTATTTACAAAAATAAACTCTCTCTCTCTCTCTCTCTCTCTCTCTCTCTCTCTCCCAGTATCCATTTTTAAACAAAATATCCGAATATGTCAGTAGTCACGTCGACTGTATGGGGAGACGTGTTTTATATTTCTGTCATTTTTGATTGTCATGAATCAAAGAAGAGCAAGATATGTGGTTACGTAATGATTACCTTTAAGGTGCCCCACCCATGGTGAAATGAGTGGAAGCGCGTGCGTTCGATGTCCTTTTCGACTTTGAAGACAGAATACTTGGAGAGATTACATTGGCATGCATGTTCACTTTGGTCATTTTTATTGCATTTTTAAACGAATTTTTCTTTGGTGTTGTTTTAAAACAAGAATGAGTCAAGAAGTGTATATGACAAGTGAAAAAAAAAATAAATTGTTTTCTTATAAGATGATTCTAAAATATGTTATCCGTCACTTGAAAGGAGGTTGTGTCCAAAAAAAAAAAAATAAAATAAAAAAAAAACACAGCTGAATTTTCTCTATGAAAAAAAGTAAACATTTCAAAGCGATAAGCTATAACACAAAATTTAAATGTTGGAAAACACATAATATTATTGATATTAAAATTTTTAATACATGTATACTGGTATACCAATATGATGACAATATGACATTCAAATATAAAAAAAACCCAGAATTTATAAATTTGGGAATACAAAATTGACGTATCTAAGAAAAGAGCACTGTTTTATGAATAAATAAGTGTACAGAATATAAAATATTCAACTTTTAATTTTCTCTCACTGTTTTCAGTAAATAAAATATTATTAAAATTTTGTACTAAAGCGAGAGAAAAAAACAACTATCAAAGTCTGAACACTGATCTGCATTGGGATTCCGACTAGAACTGGCAACAATCCTAAAGAAAAATTCAGTGAATAAGACTAAATATCATTTATCCTTGTAGTGCAGCAGTGAAATTTATTTTTCTCCCAATGATCATTAAATAATCAAACAATGACAGCTTAGTTTCCCAATAACATGGATGTCAATGGGGAAGTATGAAGTTAATTTAAAGTCAAATCATGTGTTTTATATTTTTCAACTGAACGTGTATCGTGCCTAAAGATTATAACGTTATACAGTCAAGTTCCTCGTGGACTGATGGTATAAAAGCCCCACCAGTGCAGTGCAGCCATTTTGTTAGCGCCTTGATATTTAGTGGTTGAACAAAAAAGTCAATATATTCTAAGCCAATCTGTTTTTCTTAAGGTTTTTTATCTTTACATCATTGACATTTTTCCCCAAGAACAATTTTTCCTTCAAAACCCAAGCACTAAGGTGACCAAAGCTTAAACCAAATTGGTTCCGAGAAAAATGTAAAGAATTATAATACATGTATTAGCCTAAAAAGGAATTTGGACACAGTTTCAACTAAAAATTTTCAAATTTATTTTTCCAATGTTTTGGTTTACAAATATTTAAAGACCCAATTTTTTACCGTACGGTTACCTGAGGCGGGGGAGTGGTCTAAGTATTACGGTGGTTTTATTTACCTGGAGACCTCCAATACTCAAGATGTCAAAAATCTAAATACACGTAGCAGTACGCCGGAGGTCTGTGTTTGGAAATCAGGGTCCGCATTACGTGTTTCGTGTCTAATTTTGAGTGAAACTACTAGAAATAATTGAAATATTTCAATATAAATTTATTTATAAACACTTTCATCGATATTTATTGAGGAAGATAAAATATAAAAAATAAAGTTTCTTTATTTAAAAAAAAAGGGGGGGGGGACTATTTAAAAAATTGTAAAATTAAAGAAAAGAGCTCAGATTAAAACTACAAAGTAATTAGATCTTTTTTTTAATTAAGTGTGAATATTAAAATTAAAAAAAATTAATAGGCCTATAATATCCCATTCATAGGACTATCCATCGTTAAACGTTTACAATGTACCGCGATAGGAATATTGTTCACGTTCTGACCATCATTAGTGTGGAAAATATTCACCATTTCCGAGCTTCGTGTGTTTAAAGTTTGTCTATTGTTTGCAAGATTTCTTTTAAGAATTGCATTCTAATGTTCATAAAAAGTATGAATATCTGTTGTCGAGATACAAAACAGATTTAGAACTCCAAACTTTCATGTAAACAAGGCCCGTGCCATGTTTTTGCTAAAATAAGTTTTATATACTTATGTTCGTTCAATTAAAGCAGATTTTTTCAATAAAGAAGATAATTATAAATACAAGTAGACAATTTTTAGTGATTTGCTGAATCTCGTTTTGTTATCAATATGATATTTTCTATCTGTAAACGAAAAAAAGGCACGAGTCTTGTTTACATTATGAAGAATTTTAAATTCTATATATCTCCTTTCTAAATCGACAAATGATGTTCAAATGCGTGCTGATCATTAAAATTACCTTAGGTAGGAACTGTGAACATAAGAATTGGTTTTTAAAAAATCGGTTGAAACTGTGCTCATGTCCCTTTAATATCATAATATTAATATTGGCTATATATTGTCACGAAAGGCAAGCGGTAGCAACCTTTTCGTAATATTTACTGGAACAGACTTACAAATTAATATCAAAGTTTTCTATATAAATGTACTGAAATAAGAAGATAGGACTTCATCTCAGATGAGTGTGGTTGTCCATGGGCCTCTTGTAGCATCTTTGCCATTGATGGTTTTAAAGTGTCATTTAATCTTTGTACGTTTTCCCTTGAATGTAGTGACAATTTCAAACATCATGCAATGTTTGTGTGCAGAAAATGTCCGAGCTGTTAAAGTAATTACTGTTTTCTTGATCAATGTCTTGTATGCTATTATGCCGTAGGAGTGAAAAATTAGTAACAATTGTAAGTTTCTTCTTAAAATAAACAATGAACAAATATTAGAGAACTGTTTCCATCGCTTTCGCAAATGTACATCATTAGAGGATTTCTCTTGAGATACTGGGTTTTAATAACGCTCAGACGGCTTTTGTTAAATAGAAAATATGTGGACTTCCTATATGATTTACATTTCCATTGAATAGAAATCCTACATTTGGCGCAACCCCCCAGAGAACATATTTTTAGGAGCTACTTGAGTAACCATCCTTTTTTTGGAAAAGGGTTACGTAAATGAAAGAAACTCCTTGTCCTACTCGTAGTCCCTAATTCTAACAATTTTAATTGACAATATATTGTGACTTGTCATGCCTAAACATTGTTGTTCTTGTAGAAGTCTTTATTTTTTTTCAGTGGAAAACCGAAGGTGCTTGCCTTCGGAGCCTCAGGGGACATCTTTTGAACATAATGGAATTCATCCACGGAGATTCCTGATTATTGATATATTGATTGCGGCTTTGCTGTTCTAAAAGGAATATTTACAGGTTTTCATCTCCCCCTATAGAATCTAAAACTCTGATCATATTGTTTTAAAAAAGCATAGCTTTTAATCTTGCTACTATTGGGGAAAAAATGAATCATTTTTCCAAGAAACCACTTAAACTTTTGACCTTTTTATGTATGAGAGGTGTATTTCCAAAGAAAAATCACTCCTGTGGTTATTTTACGAGGGAATTCTATATTGTGTCCTTTTCCAAATTAGATTTTAAAGTAATAGGAACAAACCAAGTATGGTATCAGCAGGGTTATGCCATCCGAACATTGCAAATTTTCAGCTTGAATGACTGTCTGACAGGTTTGTAAGTACACGTGTATCCTTCGTTCAAACATTAAGTGGCCATCATATTTACCATATTAAGACCTTTACATTTGACTGGGGGTGTTTATTCATTACCCTCATGCTAAAAAACAGCTCTGATAGCTATAAAAGGAGAAATTAGACGTGTATCCTTGGGCACTTGCAAAGATATATATGTATCAGGAATTTCAGAGACAGAATGAAGTTGGTGACTGAAAAACACCATCGTACTTTTGTAACACGTTATAAAACCAGAAGTCTCTGTCGAGACTGAAGCTCTACTGGTTTGTACTTATAGTAAAGGAAGAGAAAAGTACTTAAGCAGTTGGAAATTGAAACTTTTCAACAGCAATAAATAGAAAATGATCCTTGATTAAGTCTCTTTATGTTCTTAGTGCAGTCTACTTGCATGCCACACTTATATTATAATCAGACTAAAATTGTATTTGGAGTAGCATTTTGAAAGAATTTCACAGAAATTTCTATTTTTAGTAACCACGGCAACACCGTTCATCGAAATCAAAAACCGATACACAGAATTATGTGTCTTAGTGTAGTCTACTTGTGTGCCAAGTTATATTGAAATCAGACTAAAACTGTAGGAGGAGTAGCATTTTGAAAGAATTTCACAGAAATTTCTATTTTTAGTAACCACGGCAACACCGTTCATCGAAATCAAAAACCGATACACAGAATTATGTGTCTTAGTGTAGTCTACTTGTGTGCCAAGTTATATTGAAATCAGACCAAAACTGTAGGAGGAGTAGCATTTTGAAAAAATTGTTTACAGACAGACAGACAGACGGACAGACAGACAGACCAAGGCCGTAACTAGGCTCAAAGTTTTAGTGAGGCAATGGATCTGGGGTCCACCCGAGTCTGAAGTCCTTAGGAGTTTCGGGGGGGGGGGGGGGGGGGGGTGGTCTCTGGGGATACGGGATTTTCCAAAACTAAAGACAATATTTGAATGTTTTTTACTTTTGGAATTGTTGTTCGCGTTGAATAGTGGCTATCTAGAGCGTTTGGGCCAGAGGAATATTGATCGTTGATTGAACGTTGAAGGTTCGAATGAACACTGCTGGGTGTGAAGACTTGTCCTTCGGAAGAGGCCGTAAAAACCGAGGTCCCATGTTGCAGTATGATATTGATATGCTTGCAAGAAAAAGATCACTGGTCAATGGCCGAGTATTGCTCTAAAATTTGTAGCCCTCACTGCCAAGTGGTGGCATCTCAACAAACAAATTAAAACTAAAGTTTTGAATATTATTATTTTTTTTACATGCGTTCTAAACAATAATGACACACCTTGTCAGAAGATTTACAGGTTTACAGAAATTGACACAAAAATTGAAAGTATTATTTTAGTACTAAGACACACATAATTAAAGTTTAAAATAAATCTTTTTTTTTTCAATTTTCACAATGCTTTAAAATTTTAGTGAGGCATTTGCCTCACTTGCCTCAATGGTAGTTACGGCCTTGCAGACGGACAGACGGACGGACGACAGACGCATTACTATCGCATAAGCTCTTTTGGTCTCTGACCAGTAGAGCTAATGATGCGAAATAAAAATATTCTAATGGTGAATAAGTCCTAGAATGGTCTGTCTTCTAGATAAATGATCCATCTTTATTTAAACTGTACATTGTATGCCTTTTTTTTTAAAATCTCTTTGCAATCTTTCCTTTCACACACCTTTTTGGAAACGGATATATTTGCTAAAAAAAAAACACCTGTGTATATCTGACGATTTACAAATTATATGACAAATGAGTGTTTACTTTTACTAGCGACAGATAAAATTACGAAGAATTAGATTGTAGTAATCTGTGTACGTGTAATAATTTTGCATGAACTTTAATTTATACCAAATTGAACAGTTCAAAAAACGGTCTACATTTCAATAGTTCATATGAATATATTTGTATCTATATTGGTATGTATAATTGTAAAGTATTATATAAGAGCTATTAGAGCTATATACTGTTGTGTATACAAGAAGAGATTTAGTAAAAATCTCATAATTTGGTATTATATTATTAGAGCCCAGAAAATGACTTGAAAATTGAAAGAATCTTTCGGTCACAATGGGACAATGCTAAAATCCGATGAAATGCAGGATATGTAAATACATGTCTTTGTTCCTTTATGTGACAGTCATTTTTCACTTGTTTATCCTCGTATAATTGGAACTAATAATAGCTATATATATCATGGCCGTAATAACCGGGAGGAGGGGGGGCCCTCCTTTTTTTCTAATTTTTCCGATATATCATATACTGTAGATAACATAGCCTCTATATACTCGTACCCCCTCACTTAAATTAGAACCTTTGATGACTTTGATGAGTTTTTTTTTTTTTTTTTTTGGCTTGTCAAGGAATTTTTGGTTGTTGAGAGTGCCCAAAACTGGAAATATACGGTTGTGCCCTCTAAACTGAAATTGCTTCCTACGGGCCTGTGAATTAATCGTTGTAATCCTTATATACATGTGAATTATTTTATTGAACATACAAATATGAGTGTCGAAAAGGTTTGACTGTCAAATGCTTTACCTTCAAAACTGATAATAATCGTCCTAGTATTGTGAATAAAAATACGTCAGTAATAATTAATCGAATGTTCATTTTCCCTATACTAATTAAAAGAATAAGGTTATGACGATATTGATGATAAATGAACTTCTTTAGATTGGAGAGAAAATTTTACTGCGTAAAGATTGGTCAGTGATGACGTTAAACGTAAACCCCACTCCATGTCTAATGTTAAAGTTAATCCAATTTATACCAATTGGATTATAAATCATTTTTTTCCCTTTTTTTTTATTTTTAAGAAAAAAAGGAATGTAGTTTGTACATGTACATTGTATGTCATTCCTCAGCTTGGGTCTGCGAAAATGTTTTCAATGAAAATGATTAATGCGCTAATTTAAGGTATTAAAAAACACAATTTCATTTTGTTTCAATCGATTTTGAGTCGATTTTTTTTCCTCCAGTTTGTTGATTAATTGGAAATAAATCATTTTAACACTGTCCCAATTTTTATTTAGAATTTCATTAAAATAAACATATCATATTTTGCATCTACAGGGAATTTTATATTTACTTGTGATATACTGTGGTATTTTTAAATGTAGCGAGATGTGTATCGTAATTTTTGTCATTCATAGTTGATATGATCTTTTCTTATTTCATAACTTCTATTCATAAGCAAAATGTATATAACTGTGAAAATAACGTTTACTTATTACAAAGACATTTTTTTTTAATTTCTTTACAGTAACTTTTTGCAGTTACATGTAGATGTTCCCATACAGCAGCATTCTTACTATTTGAAAAGAATGAAAAAAAGTTTTTAAAATTTATAATACATATTTTACTTTAAAATTCCCAAGCTGATGTATCGGATTTTAAAAGTCCTATCGCAATAGATAGATTTTGTCAACAAAGCACAATACACCTGAATGTCTGTATTATTGTACAACCCGGAAAATGATAAATGTAATCGGAGAGGCTAAATGTATTTTTATTGTTTTTTGACAACGTCATTGGACTCCCAATCCTTTACACTGCCATTTAAATACAAAAATTTGTATTTTTTTTTTATCCGTAACAATGTCTGTTTTTGAAAATCTCGTAATTAAATGTAAAATTCATATGCCAAAATAAATGAAAACAGTTTCAAATTAAATTCATTGCTAATATCCATGCCGTCAATCCTGCTCAAATCGAATCTCCTATAGCTATATATCCATCCCGTGTCTAATTGATGAAGTATTTCACGGAACCATAAGAAGGGGGGGGGGGGTTGGGTTGTACCAGCAGTGTTAATGCATGTTCATTGTGTGTCCGCTTAATACGAAAGATTTCATGTGGTCAATGTTTGTGTATGCTATATTAGTTATTCACAAGATCTAACTAATAAGCACTAGTACTGACGATAAATAATCTTTCTCTTTAATATTGACTGTAAAAATGGCTTTCGATCCCAGAATATGTTCGATTTTTTTTCCTTTAATTCATTTCAGGATAAAAAAAAAAGAGTCGATCCGATAATGCTAAATACTGTGAAAATTATTTATTTATATTTGGTCTTCTTCTTAGATATTAAAATAAGCCTCATCAAAACAATTTTTATCCCATCCACCCACCCCAAAGAAGAAATAAACGTACGTGTATTCAGGCATTCTTTTTTTTTTTTTGAAAGGATAATGTATATCTTTTACGAAGAACACTTTACAAATTGTTAATAATCCCACATAAAAATATTTAGATATTTACAAGTATTTCTAGCATAAAACAAGATGCATTGACCTGCGATACATTTTTTTTAATGCCGTTTGGGGTATCATATTCTGATTCAAAATACTAGGGAAAAACACAAGATTAAAAAAATCATTGATTTAGGTATAAGATAAAATAATAGTGATCACGCTTTTAGCAAAGTGTTAGAGATGAATAATTTGATTCTTTATAAGCGAACTTAATTATATCCGCGAGGGTTACAATACTTTTTTGAAAAAAAAATTAAAAACTGCGTTTTAAGTTTGAATTAGTAATCAAACGCGTGTTCGACATATCCGTGTTTTACTTTATACGAATTTTACTTAAGGAAGCTCTAAACACTGCACACTAAAGAGCTCTATTTATGTTTTTTTTTTTTTTTGGGGGGGGGGGGTTGCTGCTAGAGTGATTTGCCCTTAGACGGAAGATTTTTAAAATTTTAAAAAATGTTATTTACAGTTAATTACACAATTTGTAATAGATTACAATATTTTAGCATTATATAAGCCAAGTGTTTAGAGTTTCCTTAGTAAGTGACATATGAGGCCCGGAGGCTCGCTTCGGAAGTTCAACAGCTTCATAAAAACATCACACTATTTTTAAGAGTGGCATAAAAAACAGTATCTGAAGTGCTTGCTTGATTTGATCGTCATTGAACTATCGTTCAGATTCAACATGAGTAAAATGTGTGAAGATGATTTTTATTAAAATATACATATTAAAACTTCAAGAATTTTTCATTTTAAAAAACAATTTACATGTACATGTAATTGAATCCTTGAAAAATTTGACAAAACCAGGATGACTTTGGCATCTTTTTTTTTTTTTTATAAAAGCTCAGGTATTGATTGCACTGAATTAATCTACTTTTTCTTTTTCTCACACTATTTTTTTATGTTCTTGTTGTTGGCTTACAACCTATATATTTCAAAATCTTATTTTACTGGGAAATTTTTTTTTGAGCTTTATTCTCAGCTTCCAACAGGGCCGATTTGATATTCAAACTGTATCCTAGGCCTGTTCTTTAGCTTACTCACAGGATACGTATTCTTATGTTTTATACACATACAAAAAAATAAGACCAAGTGTCGAAGCAAATGGACATGCAAGGAAAGATAATCCAGGTAGTTTTTCCTCAGCAAAAGTTAACCAAGATAAGATCTAGAATATAAACTAAGAACTATTAACGACCACCATTGAAAGAATTTTTCAACTGTGGTTGAAATGAATTTAGGGTTTAGCCACCATTGAAAAAAATGTTCCTTATCAAAAAAATTAATCAAAGGTACATACAATGTATATCTTAGAGGATCAAAACAAAAAACATACAGTAAACGAAAAATTGTCCATTTTGAAAATCTGCTCAATCACTACTAAACACTTCTGGTACATTCTTGTAATTGCTTGTCACAATCTCTGACTTTTTAAGCACTTGTAAGCATTGGCTTAAATTAACTTCTTTTTTTAATAATGGCTGTAAAACGACTATCACAAAATATGTGCAATCTTGTTTCTTCATTCTATTTATTGTATTTAATTTAAACATTCAATATTTTATTCATAGGTGTAAAAGTGAACAGAATTGGACAGAAGGCTCAGCCTATTTTAGCGCTCTCCCTGACTTTAAAAAAAAATCATTTCAAGATAAAAAAAAAGAACTTATTGGTGTCTAAATTGCTTAAATACGAGTATATAGTGTGAAAATAATTATTGATATTCGGTTATTTACATTGTAATTCACGGTTTTCCAAAGAAAGGTATAAAAAAGCGTCATTCAAACGGCTGTTTAACCCTCCCACCCCCGCAAAATCCTTGGATAATCTATTTTGCAAACGATGTCAATTTTTCATGAAAAAAACCTTTAATTCACAAAATGCTTTTAAAAAAACTCCAAAAATTATAAATATTAATAAGTATTTCAGGTCTAGGATAAGAGGCATTGACCTGCGATTTGTTTTTAAATTGCTCTGTCGTTTGAGCATTTTTGCTTCTGATTCAACGCGGGTTTGAATTCCACTGTGGGACATGAAACGGTACTTTGGAAGAAACCGTATAAATCGAGGTCCCCTTTAGCAGCTGACACAAAAAAGATCCCTCACTGCTCAATGGTCCTTAGTGACGAGTATATAAGGTCAAAATTTGCAACTCTACACCGGCAAGTGGTGGCGTCTCCATATGTGTGAAAATTCTTGAGTGGGACGGAAAAAAACAAAACATCTGACTCGATTTTTTGTTTGTTTTCGGTATTTATTTAGTTTTAACTCGTCTGGAAAGAAAGAGAGAGCGTAGAAGTTGAAGGCAATCTCTAGCTCTAGCACAATATATTTCTCAATTTTTCAAAGGTCGTTGAAAAGTAAAATTTTTATAAATTAATGTTTTCAGTATTGTCATCTTCAACACATTCGACTATCTATTTAACTGAATGACTTATTGTTTGAAAATTTGTTATAAAGTTCCAAGAAAAACATACTTAATGGAAAATAAACATATTCGGGCCATAAAAACGATTTTTGAATATGAATGGGTAAAGTCTCCATTCTTCAACAGCGTTCAAATGATGGAAAAGTAAATGTAAAATCTATTTCATGTTTCAAAACACAATAAGGAAGTCTGAACCTACATTTATTCTATATAAAAATCGTCCATTTCTGGAAAAAAATTACGCCTTAACAACTTCGTTTATTTTAGTCATTCGGACACACAACATTTCAGTCATATGCCTAATCAAGAGCTTTGGAGAGGGTCATAATTATGCATGAAGAATTTCTTTTTCTTCTTCACATACCTTAAAAACGGTACCGGGTAGTTAAAATGAATTATTTGTCAATATTGATTAATTGTGTATTGTTTAACGTCCCTCTCGAGAATTTTTTAATTGCCAGTGGAGAGATGCAATTTGTCCTATACTCGGCACTCAGGGCCTTGAGCAGGGAGGGATCTATTTCGTGCCAGCACCTACTGTGACACAGGAGGTCGGTTAGTACTAAGGTTTATTTCAATATCCATACTTACCTGCATCAACTATTTGCAATGTGCCCTGGCTCCTACGATCATGCTCGAACATTAAAAACATTAGAGTTGTCTCCCCCATCCTTGAACTCTTCACTACTTCCGCTCAATTTATGTTCGGGCACCGCCAATTTTGGCGGCTTTTTTCAGCTGGTCTGAAAATTAAAAGTTTTTTGAGCAGCCTACGATCGTGATCATGGAAACCTACAAAAATGTGCACTGTGTTCTAGAGATATGAACGTCCTCGACGATCATCCGGATTGTTTTCGCCATAGATTGTGCACAGAGGAGTTTACGTGTAAGGTATGCAGAGCGTGGACACCGGGGCGGTGGACTTCGTATAATAAAATGGTTGATAAGGCTTTAGGTAAGGCTTCCAAGTCGGCTGAAACTCCGGCATCGTCTGAGACGAGGGATAGAGCGAATTCGGGTGTAGATGAGAGTAATGTCAGTGTTTTGTTGTCCTCGTCTTCTCCGAGCGACAGGGGGGACGCAACACGGCCTGCGCCGCCTCCGAGCGGTCAAACTGCGACCTTCCTAGACTAGTATTTGCCTCAGAGCGGACAATAGAACCCAACTAAATGCTGCACTAATGTCGTCTCTGAGCGGTCAAATGCAGATGCCTTTCATACCGGTTGCACCTCCGAGTGGACAGGAAAATTTTATGAATTGGTCTGAGCAAGCGTTTAATGCT
>NW_026932852.1:0-55263 GCF_032062105.1 Saccostrea cuccullata
AATAAGACAAACTATGCATTTGAGACTTTAGCAACGTTTACCCAGAAGTGTACCAATTTCATTCAAATTTTAGCATTGCACGCGTGCGCATGTGAATGCACGTGCGTAATGACCATATAATCTTGTCTTAACAATCTCTAGATTTTAATATACTAAATATCAAAGTATTTGATCCAAAAGTATTTAAAAATACGCTAATTCAAGTGTATTTTTTATTTTACTCATTTCACGTGCACGCACGTGCTCACATGAGCATGGTGACCATACTTTCTTGTAGAAGTCCATTACATCTGTCTATGTTCTAAATCCCACCCTGTTTGGTTGAAAACCAAGGGAGTTATAGCTGTTCAAAGATTCAGCCAATCAGATTGCAGCGCACGTACATGCACATGTATCCATGTGCATGTTGACCATATATTCTTGTAGAAATCTATTATATCTATCAATGTTCCAAATCCCATCCTGTTTGGTTGAAAATCAAGGGAGTTATAGCTATTTAAAGCATAAGCCAATCAGATTGCAGCGCACGTGCATGCACGCGTTTTCATGATAATTGCTACATATATTATTGTAGGATATCCTAATACATGCCTATGTTTAAAATTTCAAAGGATTTCGTCAAAAAACTAGAAAGATATTGAGACTTAAGTTTCAGCCAATCAGAGCGAAGCGCACGTGCATGCGCGTGAGATCTTGCTTTTTTGACCATGTCATCTTGTCTATGCTTCTAGTATATACTTCTAATATGAGTTTTAAAGCATATCATCAATAATTTAAATAGTTACGTCTGTATCAATTATATTGGACATTTCTCGTGTTGCACGTGCGACCTCTTGCAAGCACACGTGCATGCACATGCTTTCATGATATTTTTTTTAATACGGGCTGTAGATCTCCCTAATGTATGACTATGTTCAAAATTTCAAATGATTTTATCAAAAAACAAGAAAGATATTGAGACTTTAGTTTCAGCCAATCAGAGCGAAGCGCACGTGCTTGCTCGTGCGATCTTGCTATTTTGACCATGTCATCTTGTGCATACTACTCATATATCCTTACATTATGAGTTTCAAAACATTTTGTCTAAAAATAGAAAAGTTACGGTTATATCCATTATATATTGGTCATTTCAAGTTTTGCACGTGCGCGCTCTTGCAAGCACGTGCGCGCAAAATGACCTTGATTCCGCAAATCTACATAACATGCCTACTTACCCTAAAAAGGTTTCACCTAAGTCGAATGTGTAGTTTACAAGATCACTCGCGGACAAAATTTTCCCAGGAAGAAAAATAATAATAATAAGAATAAGAATAATAATAATAAGAAACAGAGTAAAAACAATATGTTCCCCAACTTCGTTTGGGGAACATAATAATAAGAAACAGAGTAAAAACAATATGTTCCCAAACTTCGTTGGGGAACATAACTAGGAGACTTATTGTTCTCAGAACAATAAGAGGTCTTTCCACCTTTTTTATTCTCTTAATCAAAATCACACGGCGGAAAAAAGATAATAAAAAAAGATACAGAAGGAAATCAATAGGTCCTTCCACGGAAAGGTGGAAAGACCTAAATAGAGTTCCTTGTAGTCCTTTCTGTAGCATATGTGGTTTTTACGAGGTGGGGTTATTGGCCCTACACTCAACCCTCCTCCTTTCTCATCCGGGCTTGGGACCGGCAATGGCGGAGTTACATTATTTTTTTTTTAATAAGGCATCGAACTAATTAAATTGGGATATCCAGTCTCTGTTTTCAACATTTACTTTACATTATTGTCTGTTCCGACATTTTTTTAAAAAACTTTAAAGCCTAATATCTTTCAAACTTTAGAGAAACAAAATGTAAACAACAAATCCCTTTCAAATACTTTAATACTTAAGAGCAAGAAAATTAACACTTCATCTAAACAGAATTGCCTACACTTTTAATATATTTTTTTTCATATACTAAGTAACTGTATTGTTCAGGCATCTAAAAAATTTCAATTTTATTCTCAGAGAGCCCTTGAAAACAAGACTATGTTCAATGATTTCAACGTTATTAAAACGTTTCTTTCTCATGCATTTCATGCATTTTTTTCATTTGCTTTTCCAAACTCTCCAAATTAATACATTTCTTTCTCGTGTTTTTCTGGCATTTCTTTCATTTGCTTTTCCAAACTTTCCAAACCTTCATATATATATATTCTGGATTGTTTAAGACAACAACATATTTTCGCGAAAAACTTTCCTGTCACAATTTTGAATGTATAGTGATGATTTTTGGTAGACAACTTTTGAGTTTTTAAATTCAAATATCAAGATATACCGCAACTGCTTCATGATAGCTGTAATATGTAGGTACTATCAACACTTGTACATGAGGACACTCTTTCACAAAGACATGGTCAATCAGTGTCCCATTTTCAGTTGTTGAACTTTGAACACATTGTCTAAATCCCCTTGCTTCCATATAGTTAAGTATGGATTTTCCGCCTGTCATGATATCCTGATTAAAATCTCCCATAACAACAATTCTTTCTGATGAGCTCTCCAAACAGTCTAATAAGCATTTCAAGTTTTCCATGAATTTTTCTATTGGATATCTTTGTGGTCTATATATGATGGCAACAGTAGTTTGAATCGTTGTGATTTTGAAAACAAGACATTCCAAATTTCTTGTTACATTTCTGATTTCTTCATGCTCAACTCCAAGTCTGTAAAACACGCTCACACCTCCATGCTGCATTTCTGCAATTTCTTTATACAAAGCACAACTTTTATCAAAAACTGATGCTCTAGTCACATGGCTTGCACTGAACTCTTCTAATTCTGGTTTATCTGACCTTGAATCTAGCCATGTCTCTGTAAGACAAATAATATCTGCATCTCTGAAATCTCTGTTGCACTTTAAATCTTTCATATGATTTTGCAATCCTTGGATGTTGTGGTACAATAATTTTACACACTGGCCATTTTTTTCAGGATTAACTGGTAAAGGTAGAAATCTGTGCATTGCAGAAATTGCACCCTCAATGTCAGGATCACAACGAACTTTCTGGACTAACCTCTCTATATCTATTTCGTTCAAGTAAAGCCCTTGAATAGATGTAACTCTGCTTAAAGCAACATATGCCTGACCAGGTGCAAAGCATTTTTTCAGGTCAACTACACATTCTTTTACAGTTAAACCCTGAACCTTGTGAATTGTACAGGCCCATGCTAGTTGCAAAGGGTATTGTTTTCTAACACCATTTTTGATGGTAATTTCTTCACTAGAAGGACGTAATCCAACACATCTTTTCTGATTGATCATCTTCTGCAAATCCGCATTCTTGCCAACGTTCTCATTGTCGAAATGAATAAATATAGCTTCTGGAAGTTTGGAATTTGAAGACATTCTAATTTGCATAACTGTTCCCATCACTCCATTGACTAAGCCATCTTGAACATCCTCATTTTTAATTAGCATAACTCTTGCTCCTTCTGCTAATAAAATTGAAGATGGGAGACAAATGTCAGTTTTTGTGAAGTGTGTTTTTCTCTTAATCAGTGTCCCCGATTCTCTCTTTTTCTCATAATCCTCTGCCTCGACTAACTTAGGCTCAGCACAGACCTTGAATATCATCTCATTATTGTATGCATTGATCTCGGCGTTTGTAGCAAATATATGCAATGCCTCAGCAGGACCCTCCTTGATGCACTGTTTAAGTGTATGTTTATCAACTTCCGATAAAGTCTCATTTGCTTTTTTTACACGCAACCTGTTCAAAAGTTCTGCGAATATTCCATCCTCTCGTTGTCTCATTATTTCATCTAATTCAACAACTGTGAAGAGATCATTCCATAACTGATTCATTGGATTGGAATTGTCATTTACATACAACTTATCAGTATGTTTCGTTCTTACAGGGGGTAACTGATAAAAATCGCCTACTGCAATGATTGAAACACCTCCAAATGAACAATTTTCCGGCATCTTTTTCAATTGACGCAGTCTTTCGTGGACAAAAAACAAAAGTCTTTTGTTTACCATAGATATCTCATCAATGATAAGAATCTGAAGGTTCTCCAGTTTTGATCTCAAACTATTTATTCTTTCTTCACTGAGCAGTGCATGGTCCAATGAAAGGGACTTGAATATACTTAGAGCGCTATGTATCGTTAATCCATTGATATTGAAGGCTGCAGTGCCAGTTGGGGCAGTCAACAAAACAGTTAAATCATCAGGGTTTTCTGAAATGTGAGCCAACAACCTGTTTGCTTCATAATAAATGCATTTTATCAAATGACTTTTCCCCGTACCTGCTCCACCAGTAACAAAAACATGAAACGGTGGTGGATTTTGTCCATTCTTTTTTTTGATACACCAATCTCTCACTTGGTAAAACACATCTCTTTGTTTTGAATTCAATGTACGAAGAAGGGGCACTATTTCATTCTTTGGGAAAACTGATGAAAGAAGATTCGAACCTTTAGAACCAAGCTTGTCTTTTCTATTTAAATCAGGTACTAGTTGCTCTGAAAGTTCAACCTCCTCTACAGTTGTAATTTTCCCCTCTTCTATGCATTCTATTCTATTTGCTTCTGATTCGGGACACATTTCACACCAAGCATCTTCCTGTGGACCTTGAGCATCGAATATTCTTTCTGCTTCCTCTAAGTTTTGCCCATCCCTTACAAATTCTGACATATTGTTGTCAACAACTTGTTTGACTGATGACAAGTTTTCCTCTTTCGAATACTTAACGTATCCTTGTTCATAAAAATTTTCATATGATTGAAACTTCTTTGGCTTCAGTTGTGTTCTATTTCTGTATGGCAGGAACAACTGCAAAATACTTTGAAAGTACTTCTCCTTTGCCGTTTCTATGGAAAATCTCGGATATCTAATTACAGCTGGTTTTGTTTTCGTCCTCCTCCTGATGTAACCTAGATTATTGTCCAGTTTAAATGTTGTTGATTCATTGATTTTCTGAGGCAATTGTGATTCAGCTAGAACAGCAAATTCTGAACAAAATTTTGCAAGACACATTGTTTGAAAAACATCAAGATCAGGCCTTCCTTCATATCTATCCACCATATTTTTCAACCATATATCTGAATCATCCTCATCATTGTCGGTTTCTCCGGAATCAATTGTTCTTTTCAATTTTGAAGTAGACTGTCTCTTCTTCACCTCTTTCAATGGGATGCTCATTCTACAAGGATTTTCTCCAACAGGAACAAATTCTACTTTTCTAGAGCATTCTTTCAGTCGTAACCCAGTAACTCTATAAACAGCTTCTTGTGCACTCACTTCCCTATGGTGTAAGTAAGCCGTGCCAACCTTCTTCATAGCATCTTGTGCATTAAGGTTTCCTTCAACTGCTTCATTTTTCGTCTGTTGCAGTAGTAATCCTAGTTCACGCTCGGCTTTACTTATGTAACTGATGATGTAAACAACACAAGAAAAAGCGTCTAAAATGTACTGAATATCCATGTTTGCATTCCAGGCTCTCAAGAGATGCTTGTTGTATTGATTTGTGAATATTTCACTGCAATTTCTTTTGAGTACAACTGTATTTCTTTTCGTAATGTAACAAAAGCATTTCTCAAACTCATTCTGGGTCAACCCTGCTCTCTGAAGAAGTTCTGATGCAGATATATTTTGATTTTCATTGGTTTTCACAGCATCCCACAGCAGTGACAGTTTTTCTTTGGCCAAATGTTCATCATTTTTTTCTATATCTTGCTCTGGTTTTGAAATAAATGTTTCTTCAGACGGTGGTCTAGGAAAGTTAAACCTGCAGGCTGTCCCCCGTTTTTTGCATGACTTTGAATGGTTTTTGCTATGTTGCTGCACGGCCATAACAATACTGAATAACTCTGGGTCTTCATGCTCATTTGGTATTTCGCATGTAATATATTTATCAATAAACTCGGTAACCTTTTCATTAGAGTCTTCCTCAAATTTTGGGGCATTTTCTATCCAGAATAAACAGTGGGTGTGTGGAGATCCTCTTTGCTGAAACTCAACTCTGTAAAAATAGTCAATGACTTTTCCAATTGGTTCAGCTTCTGACATGATGACATTTTTAAGAAAAGTATGGAACCTCTGGTCAAACATTCGAGCTGCAGTGACTGGATTACTACGCAGAATTTTACATTTGTCATCCCATGAAAGATCATCAGCTTTTCTTGTATCACCCTGCTGTTTAAGTATTGTTTGAACAATTTCTGTCCATCTGAAGTCTGCTGAAGAAAATGAACAAAAGAACTGAGGAATTCCTAACTGGCGTATCATTGCAAAAATGTCTTTCTGTGCGGCCTGCCAGTATGGTGGTGTTCCTCTGACTGGTTTCAAAAATTTTATTGCCTCGTCCTTTTTAAAGAGTTCTTTCAAAATTTTACGATCACACAACATTTCCCCTGTAATTTTACTGCCATCTGATGAAAATGCTGATTCTTTCCTCAGAGAAATCTGTACGTTTGAAATCACTCTCTTCAATTCAGATAAGTACTGACAAAAAAATATGTATGACGTATCTTTTGCAAATCTGTTCTCCACACTCATTAAACGAATGTTAAAGTACTTTCCAATTGTTAATGCTTCTGTTCGTTCTTCAGAAAATGTGTTCTTTCCTGTTGGAAAATGGACAGGAAATGTTTTTGCCTCTAAACCTTCTTCTTCAAGAATAGATACAGGATTGTTCCCTTCTGAGGGTGAAATTTCAAATACTTTGTCAAAACACAAATCCATTATTTCTTGCCCTATGTCAGCTGGCTGCAAACAAGTGTCTAACTGTATGCCTTGCAGGTTTTTATCAAGAAAAGATTCTGGCTCATCACAATCTACGCCATTTGAATTTTGATTGCCATTATTCTCTGAAACATTAGGAGACACTGTCATTTCCACAGAATTGGATTCATCTTCGCTATCAACATTATTTTCTGGTTCATTTTCCTCAGGAATTGGATTTAGCCAGTTCTCATTTATTTGGATATCAGAATACCAAACATTTTCCCTTTTTAAGAATAATAAGGCTTCTCTCAAATGCTGTGTGTTCACAAATTGGTATTCTTCATACCCTTTGTAACTTAATTTTCTCTTTAATTTTACTTTGAGAAGAAGATTTTCGTCCTCTGATCTTGGTAAAGTGGTTGTAACTTTCTGTAAATCAGATGGCACACAAACAACAGGACCGTGTACACCTTTCTGTCCTCCCTTTGGTAAACCAAGTATTTTCATGAAAGGTATATTTCGTGCTACCAAGTGTTGCTCTAAAGTATTCATGCAGCCAAGCTCTCTTGGAACTTCCTCTAATTCAAGATTGTTTGAAAATGATTCAGCTGGTATGCTACCTTTTGATAACTTTCTGTGACATGTATAACAAATCCACAGTTCTGATCTACTTGTCCCTTTGTGTGCACAATCCGAGGTACAGACATCTTTACATCTATGCAAATATTTTTCAGAGATGCATATTTCAACTAACATATTGTCATATTTTTCTGTTGTACATGATAGTACCTGCTTTTGAAAAAACAGTCGCAAGCAACAAGCACAAACATAATCCGGTCCATTTTTAACTTCTTCCCGAAATTTCTCTATAACATTTTCAATGTCTTTGCATTCCTCTTTCTTGTTATTTCGGCTCAAAGTAACTCTTTGTTTTACTTTAGCTCTTTGCACTTCATCTTGTTCATACTTCATTTTGCTTTGTTGTTTCGCAGACTCTCTAAAATCATTGTCATTTTCATATTTCTCTTTGTTTGCTTTCTTCACTCGTTCTCTGAAATCGGCATCATTTTCATATTTATCTTTCATCACATTCTTCACCCTTTCTCTGAAATCGTAATCAGTTTCATATTTCTCCTTGCTTGCATTCTTGACTCTTTCTCTGAAATCGTTGTCATTTTCATATTTCTCCTTGCTTGCATTCTTAAGTTTTTCTCTGAACTCATCGTCATTTTTATATTTTTCCTTGATGTCAGTCTTAGCTTTTTCTTTTACCTTTTCCCTGAAAGGCTGATCTTTTTTATACTTAGTCCTGCTTGCTCTCTTCAGTTTGTCTCTGTATTTGTCATCTTTTTCATAACCGTTTGCTGTTCGTTTTTTAACACTTTCTCTATATTTGAAGTCCGTTTTATATCTGTGTTTTGAACTGTTTGCTTTTCTATCTCTAAATCCCTGACATGTTCTATACTTTTCCTTCTCCTTTTCTGTTTTTGATAATTCTATGTTTTCATCATTGTCCTTCATGCAACTTTCATATCTTCTCCGTTTTTGTAAAGAGACATTCCCTTGATCTTTCTGTTCTCTTTTTTCTGGTCTTGAACGTTTTGTCATCAAAGCACTCGTTTTATTGTAATTGCTTCCACTCGTCACAAACGTAACACACTCATAATGGCCAACATCACCAATATGTTTTAGGTAAATTGACTCTATTCTTACTTCATTGCTACTACAAATCTGCGAAGATGAGTACTTAATCCATGTTCCGTTCAAAAAAGTATAGATATCTGTTTTCAATAGATCTGCAGCTGCTAAAATCTCTAGCTCTGTGCCCCAAGTACCATCTTTTTCCATTCCCGAGGTCTCGACATATTGTTCCATAGATTCATATTCTGGACGTAAAAATGTTTCTAGTTCCTTTGCTGACCCCTTCAAATGGTTGACAACAGCGCATCTTACTTTATGATAATACTCTTGTCTGTTTGATATTGCATATGAAAGTGCTCTAAACAGACAGTTTCCATCACCTTTTATCGGTTTCGTAGCTTTTGGAGGTCCCATATTGCAAACATTTCCAGACTGCGAAGTAGAAACATTTTTGGAAGGTATCTTCAGGGTAGAACATAATTCTCTTTTTATTCTAGCTGTAAGTGGATTAAAATCATATATTTGACATTCGAAATCTTCTGACAAAATTTCAACATCTGATGATTGTTCTTTTGGATCATTCGTTTGATCGTGATTTGCGTTTCTCTTTTGCTGCACAATTTCTATATCTGATGAAGAGATTTCTAAGGAATTGTGTTCTTGATTTCCATGCTCAAAGTTTACTGTAAAACTTTTCAAAGGAGTATTTTTGACCTTGTCTTCCGCTTTCTTGTAATGTAGACCGGTTTCAGCTGAAGAACCTTGATTAATCTCGACACTTACACCAGTCACTTCAAACCACTGATTTGTTTGCTTTACACCAAGCACCATACTGCAGCAATATTGATATAAATGATCAAAGTCTTGTAATTGCATCAATAAACTTTTCCCATTTGCATCAACGACACCAAACTTGTTTCTAGAGTGAGAATCAAATAAATATAAATTTTGGTTGTATTTCATAACCATAAACGTTTTATCAATTGCACATATGAAACATCCATCAGACTCTATGAGTGATTCTTGTATTGCCAAGTCTAATGGCAGACAATTATCGAAAGCGCTGAAGTCAATAGTTCCTGTAGTGTCAATTGTTGCCGTGATTGAGTCTTTTTTTCTAATGTGCATCATTTTTCCTGATATTTCAATCATTTCCGGTAGATCTGACATCAACAACAAGTCATTTGTTCCATGAATCCAAGTATAAATCTCATTTCCTTCAATAAGGACATTGTCCAGATAGGTTTGGTCCCATTCATCTAAATCTTTTAATTTACTATGAGCTATTGCTGACAAACTGTTAGCAACACACTGCTTTCCACTATTTCTTCCAAATCTTACATCACCTTGATGAAAACTACCTTGTACTACCACTTTGTTTTCTTCAATGACAGAATTAACTCCGTTTTCATCTCTATCAAACTTACGAAGCTTCAGCGAAGATGTACTTGCATTTTTGTTCAGATTTTCTGTTTCTTGTCTATTTCTCTTCAATTTGTTTGTTTCACAAGCCTTTTTGTCATTTTCTATTTGGTTTGGACATTTTATAGAGGTGTTGCTCTTTTTATTCTCTGTTTGATTTGGACATTTTATAGAGGTGACGCTCTCAGGACATTTTATAGAGGTGTTGCTCTCTTTTGGACATTTTATAGAGGTGTTGCTCTCTTCTGGACATTTTATAGAGATGTTGCTCTCTTTTGGACATTTTATAGAGGTGTTGCTCTCTTTTGGACATTTTATAGAGGTGTTGCTCTCTTTTGGACATTTTATAGAGGTGTTGCTCTCTTTTGGACATTTTATAGAGATGTTGCTCTGTTCAGTGGCCTGAGCCCTCCTCTCCTGCATTCTGAATCGCTGCTCAGATGCCTTTCTTTTGACTGACTTCTTTCCTTTTCTTGGCATGTTCTGAAAAATATAAAACAAAATAATTATCAACATACATTTAAATTTCCATAAATTGTAATCTGCATTTCTGGAAAGAAAAGGGATTTTTTAAAAACTGTACTACCCCCTATCACTTAAAATGCATACAGAGAATTGACCCCAAGAATGAAAACAGATGTTTGTGAAAAATATATGCCTCCTTCCGAAATACCGGTTATTGGATTTTTCCGAGTCCAAGGGACATAACTCTGACAAAAATTGCTTGATAACATCTAAAATAAAACTTAAAACGCAGATATACTTATAATATGAAATGTTTGTGAAACACATGTCCTATCCCATAATTGGAATTTTTAAGTCCAAGGTTATAACTCAATCGCAACTTCTCGGGCCTTCCCGACTAGCGGAAAAACGACCTCGAATGTATGAGGTAGACACCATGACAACCCCCCTTTTCACGATTTTTGAAATAAATGCATAGAGATCTTTTATCTGTGGAATATGGAGTTTAACTTTATTCAATGTAACGATATTACATAATATATACTACTTACGGGACTTCTAACTCCGTCTATCATATACTGTAGATCACTTAATTTTCGCGACACCTTATTTTCGCGAGGTGTCCATGAACTCTTTATTAGCGAGACAAAATTTTCACAAATTGTGATTACTGCTTTATATAATCTTAAGAAAAACTAAAATACGCGAGAATGAAATTTTCGCCAGCAGACTGTCCCGCATAATTACGCGAAAATTAAGTTCTCGCGAATAAAAAGTGATTTACAGTATATTTGAATAAACAGGAAATGTATAATTTTTTTATTATCCGATTGTGTTAATACATTCGAGATTGTTTTTCCGACCTCTGACGGAAAGACTCGAGACGATGCAATTAGGTCATAACTCTGTCAAAGATTGTTCGATCATACTTAAAACACAACTTGACATAGATAATCTTATAATAAATCTATATACCAAACTGCAATCTCTGCAAAAGGAAATGAACCGAAACTGCATTTTGGATTTCTTTTTAAAACAATGACCATTACTTTTTCAATAAAGTGCCGCGCCACAGCATGATACGCCCGTCAAAAAATTACAATTTTCTTGAACAGTTTAGGTGCAAGAAAATCACATCAACCTTGATTCTAAGATTTCTATGATTTTTCCATTCCTTAAAATATTTATCCATCCCCTGTGATGTAGGCATCAATTATAATAAATATTACATCACTGATAGATTTCTGTGCTGGTTGTGTTGGACCTTGTCAAATGCCCATCATCAAATTAGTCTTAACAACTTAATCTATACCAAATTAATTTTGAAAAGAAAAGGATGGCCATCAAATGACATATGTTATAAACTGACCAGCAGTTCTTCTGTCTAATCCTCAAAGGGCTGCTTAATCAGAGCGACTGAGACAGCTAGCCTTCCTACATTGAATTCATCAATTAATCTTCAACTGGATGCTTGTCTACTCATTACTACCAAGAGATGAATGGGTCTGCACTATCTTCTATAAATTTTTTTTAAAAACATATAAAATACTCAAAGATTTTTTTTTTTTGGTTGAGATTTAATGTCCGACAGGTTTTAATAATGTAATTCATATGGACATGCTGATTCAACCCCAATCCATAAAATTAGTTTTTAAATCAATAATATTACATATTAATATCAGATTAGTCTATTATGCAATATCAAATTAGTTTTAATTACTTTTCATCAAATTCATTTCAAAACTTAAGCTAGTCAACAAGAGCTATTTTTAATCAAACAGGCTTACCCATTTGCCCAATTCTCAAGGGATATAGATACAGCAAAACTCGTTTAGTACGAACACGGATATAGCGAATTTACGGATATAGCGAAGTCATTTTGGATCCCCACCTATATAAATTTAATGAATTTCTTATACGGTTTTAACGAATTACGGATATAGCGAAGTGATTTTATAGGTCTCAGCGACTTCGTTATAACCGAGTTTTACTGTAACACCAATGCTCTGTCAGTTAGCTCCTCGCACTCAAAACCCATTAATTTCTCTCTAATTTGACATGCAATTTTCTGTTATCAAAATTCTTCTTGACCAGTGCTTAATAATTACACTCATGGGAGACATGGGATTCTCTAACATACATTATATTTGTTTTAGATTGCTGTCAAGTATATGCTTAAAAAAATAAGTATTTTCTTGATTTAACACTTTTTTAATAAGAACAGTGCAATACTCTTACATTATTTGGGATGTGTAAATGAATAGTAAAAAGACACATTTTTAAAAAAAAATTCACTTAAATTAAAGGTCACAGTGACCTTGAAATAGGTCGCGACACACCTTCTACCTAAGATGCATAAACTGGCCAAGTTTGATGATTGTAGGTCTTATGGTTTTCTAGTTATGGGCCAGAAAGGATTTTTCCATATTTGGCTGTAACTTCTTAATTAAAAGTCAGAGCGACCTACTTTTTGTGCGCGACACACCTTCTACCCAAGATGCATCAGATGACAAAGTTTGATAATCTTAGGCCTAGTAGTATTAAAGTTATGAGCCGGAAACGAAAAAGCTAACAGACAGACGGACAGACGGACGGACACGAAGCCTATAACATAATACGTCCCGTCTTAAGACGGGCGTATAAAAATTGTTCGATCATACCCAAAGCAGAAGTAAAGTTTAATATTCTTATGATAAATTTGTATTCATTTCCGTTCGTGCAACCTCTGCACAGAAAATGAACAGAAACTGCCAATAATTGAATTTTCAAGTTCAACTAGCATAACTCATATTACTCTGTCAAAAATTGCTTGATCACACCCAAAACAGAATTTAATCTAGATATATTTTTTTTAAAAATAAGTATACTAAATTTTATTTCAGTAGGTGCAACCTCTGCACAGATAATTGACGGAAAGTGCAATAAATATTCCATTTTTTCTGAGTTCTGAGTTCAAGTGAACTCTGTCTGTCAAGAATTGTTCAATAATACCCAAAATATAACTTAATCTAGATAATCATATATAAATCTGTATACCAAATTTCATTCCATTAGGTGCAACCTCTGCAGAGAAAATGAATGGAAACTTGGTAGAGCAGACGGCAGCAATGCAATATGCCCTTCTTTGAATCTTATATTCATTATAAAGTTGTTCACCGAATTTACTTTTATTATAAGCGAATAAAATAAACGAAAACTCTTGGTAGACCAACAAACAGCAGCAATATGATTTACTTTTTTTCAAAGGAACCATAATAATTAGCACTGAACTCAACTTTCAGACTTTCTGATGTTCTTCACATAATTAAACGTTTGGGTATGATTTATCTAAAATTCTAAAATTTCATTTTTTTTCTTATGCAGCAAGTGTTTCTGTGTAGCAATCTTAAATATTAATAGTTTTCAGTTTGCGAACAAGCAGGTCAAGTTGGATGAACATATTTTGAAAACAAGAGGCCCACGGACCTTATAGGTCACCTGAGTATCATGTAACAACTTTTAAATAATTGAATTCGATTTGTATTTTAAACCATTAGGCCATGAAATTCACAATTTTGAAAGAGGCAGTATTGCTTATCAGAAGTATACTCTTAGCATGCTTACTACTTAATAACCAGAAGTAGATCAGAGTAACAAAGAGAAAATGCATTTCAACTTTTAACCAGTTGTACACCCCACCCCACAGGAACCACTGACCCTGGGGCTACATATTACAAACTTTTACAAAGTTTTATTTCATCATAAATGGTTGATTAATACCAAAGGGCAAATTTCAAAGTATTGCCGAGTAATTTATTTTCAGGCCCCCTTCCTGAACCCCTGATCCAGGAGCCCTTTAATTAAACATTTTGCTAGATGCAACTTTCTTCATCATAAATATATACATGTATACTTAAATATTGGCATAATATCCAGGAGCAAAAGAAAGACAATTCAGAGAATTCATGCATTTTAACTATATTATCCTTAGAGCCCCGCCATATCACCAGAACCCCTGACCCAGGGTCCATGAAATTCACAATTTTTGAAGAAGCACTCTTGGTCATCATACCTATATAGTTAGTTTGTCTAATACCCAGAACTAATGTGTTTTCACCATATAATCAAAAGAGACCCCCCTTACACCACAACCAATGAACCAGGGGCCATGATATTCACAATTTTTTAAGAGGCACTCTTCTTCATTTTAACTATATGCCAAGATAGTTTATTTGATACCCAAGAGCAGAGGAGAAGATGTTTAAAGAATTAATGCATTTTCATTGTATAATCAATAGAGCCCCGCCCTAACACCAGAACGGTTCAACCCCTGGAGTAATGAATTTCAAAATCTTGGATGAAGAACTCTTGTTCTTCATAACTATGCACTTAGTTAGTTTGTTTAAAACCTAGGAGAAGAGAAGACGATTTTCAGAGAATTAATGAATTTTAACTATTTAATCAATCGAGTCCCACACTACCACCAGTACTACTGACCCATGGGCCATTAAATTCACAATTTTAGAAGAGGCACTCGATCTTGGTCATTATAAGTATGTACTTAGTTAATTTGTTTAATACCCAGGAGCATAGAAGTAGATTTTCAAAATAAATAATGCACTTTTATTAAATGATCTATTCAGCCCCACCCTAACACCAGAACCACTGACCATGAATTTCAGTAGAGGGCTCACTGCTTATTGCAATCATTCCAGCAGTTTGACTGCTTGTTGTCCACTGGAGTGAAGAAGATTTTTAAGATTGCATTATAATTTTTGTGGTTTTTAGATCCACCCCTCAGGCCCTAGGGGGAAAGTAACTTTTAAAATATTTAAAATATTTTAAATACAGTGGAGCTTCATTTATCCGGACGCTTTGGTTCCCAGTTAATTTGTCCGGTTATCTGAAGTGTCCGGATACCTGAATCACCAGTTAAACAAGGCAAAATAACATTTAAAAAATCTGTAACAATCACAAATCGTCCGGATACTGAAGCATCCGGATATCTGGCGTCCGGATATCTGAAGGTCCACTGTATAGCAAAAAATTCTACAAGTATGCCACTGCATGTGACCTATATTTATTTAGTTGACACAGTTTGAAGATCCAAGATGTATCCACTGACATACTTTGATGATTCTAAGTGTCTCATTATTTAAATACTTAGATATTGTCTTCAATTTTCAAAAGTAGGTCACTATAGCCTACTTTTTATTTCTTTCCTTCTGATGAATCAAAACATATCAACTGACAAAGTAGGTAAATGATTTTAAACCATTTAGTATTTAAAATATTTAAATAGGTTTCAAAATGTCCAAAATATGGCTCTACAAGTATTTCAAATAAATACCTGAATATTTGATCAATATATTTCAAGGCCCCAAAGATGCATCAATTAACTTACAAGGTTTGATGATTCTTAACATCTCAGTATTTAAAATTTTTGAAAAAGATTAGCCATAAGATTCAAGAAATAGGTCACTGTAACCTAGGTTTTAGTCAACACATGTCAAAGCCCCATAATACATAAACTGACAAGTTTTGATAATCATAGGCTTTAAAATGTTCAAGATAGCATTAAAATCAAACTGGTAATAATAGCATGCAAAAAAGTAACACAGGGGCCGACTTATGAGTCAATATATGATATAATTTCATGGTACTGTTCTCATAGTAAGCATATCAAAGCTTTAACAAAACATAATTTTGGGTCAACTTTGAATTTCTGATTCTCCTATTCAGCTGCCCTAGGGGTTATAGCTTGACTTACGTGAGAGCCATTAACTCAATGATAGGCCAAAACAAATTTGTTAAAATTAGCCAAGGGGTTCTTCAGAAATTGCCCATATTTAAAAAAAAATTACTCAATTTATTACACCAAAAGAATTCTTGACAGACAGTGTGATTTAAATACGTAAAGAGAAGAAATTGTTAATACTTTATTTCTGGAACAAATGTATAAACGCACCAATTTTTAGGCCTGTTTGTCAATCACAAGATTAAATAAGCTGTATTCAAATTGCCTTCAAGCTTTACTCAGACTTCTCCGTATTTCAACAACCTGAAATGAAAAAGAAAATGATTTATATATAACAGTTCGGAAAAAATTTATTTCAACAAGAGACCAAAGGGCCTTGAATAAATGAAAAAATTCTGATAAATTGTACAATATATCATTTCTATTTGAAGTCTCAACGTATCCTGTACATATAATTTTTGTCTTGGAATTGCAAAAGTAGGTCATCATGACCATCTTATTATTTAACACATTCTGAGGACCCAAGGTGCATCTACTGAACAGAGATTCTTAGCTTCAAAGTACCCCTTCACTCAAGGATGCTTTGTGGCAAGTTTAGTTAAAATTAGCCCTGTGGTTCTTAAGAAGAAGTTGGAAATGTGAAAAGTTTACAGACAGACGGGCAGACAGACAGACTACATAAAAAAATGTGATCAGAAAAGCCCACTTGAGCTTTCAGCTCAGGTGAGCTAAAAGCAATATATGTTTGAGATAGGGACATTAAACAAGCAATACACTTTTAGGTAAATAAACAATCTAACCTGTACATAAATTAAAAACAAAATAATGTCTTTGTTTTAATTAAGTCAGAAAAAATTCCTTCAAGTTTTCTTCCATACTTATGCTTTTCATCTGTGTTATATTTAGGAAACAATAGCCACATGTAAAAGAGCCCATGTACTCGAATATTTGAATATTCAAATATTTTCAAGTATTACATGTATTATATTTAGATCTGTATAAATAATTAATATACCTCAGGGTTGATCCAAAAGTTCATGGAATTTCTTTCTAAAAGAAAGTGGGCACACTAGATTGGCATTCTGCAGGAATCACTGACACAAAACAAATCACATTTTAATGTCCAAGCACCACATTGTACTCTTACATTAATACAATAAACCTAGATACTTTATGGAAATAGATTTCTGGATTACTGTTTATTTTTTTTTATTTGATTTTGTTTGAATTAAAAGGTGTCTCGAAAGAGAAATTGTCTCTGCTGGATACATTCAATAAAATATAATAAAGAATAACACTAAATAATATTTATGCTCCATTTTCAAATGCACTAAAATTATTGAATGTAACAAATCAAAGTTGCTAGTTATTGAAATATATTCAGTATTTTTCATCAGGTGTAATTTTGTGGTTACAAGTACAATTTTCAAATGATGTATGTTTATTTGGAGCTAACATTATAAATGACAGACTAAGAACGCATTAAAAAAATATAACCTTGTAAAATTATTTGCAAAATATTTTGCATCTTTTTTCAATGGGTTATTATATACTCCCAAATCAATAATTTCAAGCAAAAAAATAAATAAATAAAAAAAAAAAAAAAACACTTCACCATATTCGAACCTAAAATGCTACATATATGTGACACAGTTCCAGTGACAAACAAATGTAGCTAACTGTGACATTAAACATAGTGTTTTTCAATTGTTATTTAAAGTCACAGTTCAATACACTTGGACTTAATCAATTTTCTCTACAAAACAAGTGAAAAATAAGATTTTGTAATGATATTTCTGGGTTGTCTCTCCATTTTTTAAACAACTGGAATAAATTTTATGGTTAAAATACACTGATTACACATTTCAAATTCAAGGACAGAAGACCCAGAAACAACAAAATCAATGAAAAATGGCTTTAAAAGAGCCGTTTTTTGCATCGTTTGATTCGTACGGCTAATATTCGGGTGCATGTTCATATACAATCAAACATATTCAACCGAACATTTGCCCATTTTAAATTCACCTACAACATTGTTAAATGTCAATGAATAGGTTTTGAAAACAAGGGGGCCATTAGCTGCATCGCTCACCTGAGTAGCATTGTTGATGCCTTTCTTTACCCAATTTCCCCATTTTAATACCTAGTGTGGCCTTGTTCCCCATGTAAAACTTGGATTCCCTGTTGTGATCTCGCCCAACCACCGGGGTCATGATTTCAGACCTGTTTACTCTTACGATTTCCCCGTATTTTGTACGGATTTTTAGTATAAAATACGTCTCACGTTTTGCTGTTATGAAAATACGGAAATCGGAAATACAATCATTTTGGAATTTAGCCATTAGTTTTCGTTATGATCTGTCTTCGTTTCACACATTTGAGTCGATTAAACAGAGAAAAATTCCAAATACCCGTGATGTCGGGTTCCCAAAACAATGTGGTATTATAAAATGACAAAGACCATGTTGTTAAACCAAGTTTTTGTAATCAATATAGCAGTTATTGCCTTTTAATATATGTAAAATCGACGGAAATTGAAATCTTACTGGCAAATGCCAAATCTCACGGAGAAATCTAATCCGAAATACGGAGAGACGACGATATGGGTAAACAGGTCTGTGATTTGTAAAATTTAGAATGTACAGTATCTCAGGACGCTTCCACATAAGTTTCAGCTTTTCTGGCCAATTGGTTCTTGAGAAGAAGGTTTTTAAAGTTTGTTCCTATATATATGTATTTCTATGTAAATTGGATTCCCTATATATGTTCCTGCCCTACCCTTGGGGGTCATGATTTGAACAATTTAGAATCTACACTACCCCAGGATGCTTCCACATAAGTTTCAGCTTTTTTGGCCCAGTGGTTCTTGAGAAGAAGTTTTCATGACACCACTCTATATTTGTATTTTCTTGATTATCTCCCCTTGTGAGAGGTATTGGCCTTTTATTTTAAAAATTTAAAATTCCCTTAACTAAGGATGCTTTGTACCAAGTTTGATTGAAATCGGCCCAGTGGTTCTTTAGAAGAAGTCAAAAATGTGAAAAGTTACCAGATGGACTGACAGACAGACAGACAGATGGACGGACAGACGACGGATAAAATGTGATCAGAAATGCTCACTTGAGCCTTTGGCTCAGGTGAGCTAAAAAATGCAATAATCAATGATAAATTTTTATTCTTTTTAAGTGCCATTATTCCTGCCGAATCGCCATCTAAAGCGCCCACTTTCTTTTATCATGATTTGATGAAAGCAAACAATAGGAATATTTATAATACAGAATCATAATGCAACAATATTGGAAAATTTCACCACTTTCCAATTACAAACTAGTGCTAATTGTAACGGGAACTGTTACAGATGTTCCCCAAACGCTCCCCAAGTCCCTTTTGGTGCCTTATTCCCTTTAAGTAACAAATTAATCCTAAAAAATAAGAAACTGAATTAATGAATTATTAGAATTAAAAATGTGATGCATTCTTATTGTTTTGTAGCACCGTGACAATATACATGTAAATAAAATGTTGATTTAAAGCTTTCTGATTATTATATTAATTTTTATATTTTTTTTACTTTGGTAAATTTAAGCTTTAATTACTTAATTATGCATTAAAATTAAATTATAGAAATATATATTATTTTTGTTGTCTATTTGCACTCAAGATTGAAAGAAAAATATTTTAGATGGTTTTATTTTAATTATTAATGCTCAAAACTTCCTAGAATAATGTTTGATATTTCACAAAAAAGAACATTTTTACATGTCTGGTTGGCCATAAATTTGTTGCTTTGTAAACAATGAATGATATGGGAAGAAATGACAACGTACATGTAAATATGCACATACAATGAAAGTATTTCTACATGATAAAATAATTTTATTAAATGTATGCTGTATATATTTCATCTGTAAACTAATTTCTTGTACAGTAGACTTTTAAGCGATTCGAAGATCAAACTCAATCATCATGTTCCTTGTGATCCACACCCGTACACACACATCAACAGATCAATGTCGATCCCGATAACATATATTCTTTATTACAAATATGTTTCAAAAATAGATATGTCTAGAAGTTTATGTTGGAAAACAATTCGATAGACGATGCTACCCCCCTCCCCCCCCCCCCCCCAAAAAAAAAAAAAAAAAAAAATTCCACACAGACATGTCAACAACGTCATCCCTCTCTCCATACATGCTTGTGACGTCATGCGAGTCAGAGAGTGCAATTTTAATCAAGGTTTTTTAAATTGTTAAGTTTGTGCTACTTTTTGAACAAGATAATTTTTTTGCATGAAGACTTTCTTTGAAAATATCTTTTACATGTGTAAATATCTTCCTTGTTCAACCATATATAGTTCTTTCATCCTGCTTTGATGACAATCAAGAGAGTTTTAGCCATTTGGAGTTTTAGCCAATCAGATTGCAGTGCATGTGCGTGATTTCATGAAAATTTTTATATATCATATTATAGTACATTATTATGTATGACTTTATTTTAAAATTCAAAGTTTTTGTAAAGAAATAAGAAAGCTATTGAGACTTTTGTTTCAGCCAATCGGAGCAAAGTGGACGTACATGCGTGTGGGTTCTTGCTATTTTGACCATGTCATCTTATTTACACTGCTAATATATCCTTATAAAATGAGTTTCAAAGCATTTCATAAAAAAATATAAAAGTTATGGCTATATCAAGTATATATTGGTCATTTCATGTGTTGCACGTGCGCGCTCTTGGAGAAATAAATCGAGAAACAGCACTCTATTTTTGCAATAATTTTAATGGGTGGCACTGTACCTCTCCAGTATGTCAACATATTTTATAATACATAGGATGCATAACAAATTGTACTACAATATTTTAAAGCCATGGGGAATTAAAATCACTTCTCTGAAAGGTCAATTCATTATAAGTGTGTTTTACCATAATGAGAGCGATTTATACAAACATTTCTTTTGTCATGTATGCAGGTGTTGACTTTCCTGAATCAAACATATTCTCATTTTTATGATTCAGAGATCAAAAAGCGGCAGAAATATAGCTCTCTGCTTGAGAAAATTTGGACAGATAAAACAGAGAACTACTGATCCAAGCATTATTACTAATGAATCATTGTAAAAACCTTTGATTTATGCCACCGTTTTTTGGGTAGCTCACTTCAGGTATTTCTGATTTAATTCAATTGAGACAAAGTATTTTTTGCCTCTGGTATTCAACACTGCAATAAATTATGCTAAAAAAAAAGTCCAGTACAATCACTAGCTTTAGCTACATAGGTAGAATTACCTACGTAACTTTATTTACATACCCCAGGTAGCTTTATTTAGCTATTTCAATGCAACTTTTCACCATTTTCCTTTTTATTAAAAAAACAAAACAAAAAATCACAAGTACATCTGATTTAACATTTATACTAAGGAGGTTTTAAAAAACAATTCACAGCAGATATTTGGGTAACAATTTCCTCTCTTGTGTGCAGTAAGGCATGGATGAGTATGATTACTTCAAATTGTGCTGAATAAATACATGTACTGATCTATTACAAATATATCATGTTAACCAGAACTGCCAGTCTGTACTTGATCGGGCAAGTCTTTGTTGTGTCATATAAACAACACAAGGAGTAACTGTTTTGACTGTTATTTAGCCCTAAAACTTTCAGAACATAGTTTAAAAACATACGATTATTTGACAACTTACATTCTTGATATGAAAATAGATTGCAATTATTTTTTGAAAAATTAGAATTTCAAACAAAAATCAGAAAAAGACATGTAAATGACAGGAAAGTGTTTTAATTCATTTTGCATCACCATCATTCAACATTTTTTTCTGACAGTTAATTTAACAGAGATTAATGTGTCAACTTTTATATTTACAACAAATTAAGGTACAATAACTGGGTTTTAAAAAAAATTTTGGGCAACCAAATTTTGCATTCGGACAAGTCAAAATTGTAGTTCACTTGCCCGAAGGACAAGTGGAAATAAAAGTTAATGTCTAACCCTGTGCTAGTCTGGACCTCTTTGTTGTGTCATTCAAGTAGTAACTGTTTTGAATGATTAGAATTGCATTTTCAAATGAGTTCAAAGTTATTGATCACTGCAACAAGGTATGATTTTCTGCACATCCTGATAAAAATGTTTTTCTTAAGGGAAAAGATTGATTTGGTAACTAAATAAAGCTACCTCAGATAAGTAAATAAAGTTAAGTAGGTAAATCAAGCTATAGTAGTAGCTAAATCTTGTGAGTGAACCAGACCTGAACAAATAAAATGTATGCAAAAAAGTCATTTTCATAACCTTCAATATTGCTAAATAATATTTCAAGACTCTCACTTAATCTGAGGTTTGTATCAGAATTTTGTTGTTATGAACAAACAGCAGATAGTATGCAGGTATGGCCTGTTGATGTTAGCATGTCCTTTTCGAGATCATTTTTAACAAACAACAATCATAAAACAACCTTGTGTACATGTATAAACAATTACTTACTTTGGAGAGGTATGTTGTTTTGATGAGTAATTCTAAACAAAGTCAACGAGCACCAATAAAGTCGGACTGCCAAAATCCGAGAACGGCGAGAAATCAGTGCCAACGTGGAACGGACTCACAACCGGAAAATGACATTAACAAAATAAAACGCTGTTAAATAAAAAAAACGGATTCAGTTCCGGAAATGAATCGTTCGCAGAGTAGTTGAAATTTTTGTTAATAGTGTGTTCGATGATGAAACCGTTAGGTTGTGCATAGATTTATTATTTTTATAATTATAATTCCACAAATTTATAACCTCTCAAATAGGATATGACAAAATAGAAACACTTTTTTACTTAGTAGATTTTTCATGCATCGGGATCGAGATTCCGACGATGAAGTGACGAAAATATGACGTCACATACAAAGGTCAACAAGCAAAAGATCTGTTGCACAGAGATCTCACAAATCTTTTAACACATTTTATCAAGTAAGTTGATTCCATGTTTAAACCACTATGTTGCTTAATTTGCACCACATAGGATGATTGCATTTTTTTTCATGTGGACTTAGTCAACAATATATATGTAGATTTCAACCCGAATTTCCTCCATTAGTATGCGTTGTTTATAGAGCTAGCTATAATTTATTTCAAAATTTGTCTGGAAAAATGATCAAGATAGTCATAAACGCATGATGATCAAGATGCAGATAAAAGTGGAACGAAATATCGTAAGCGAGATCCACTTTATTTAATTATTTGTACAGATAAAAAATTTTCAGGGGCATTTACTACTTAAAGGGGTTTTCGAAGCCTTTTGTGTAGAAAAAAATGAGACTAGAGAGACTAGTATTAAAAAAAGCGATAATGAGTAATCAAATGCAGATTTATGCCTCTACAGTCTGCAGAACAATAATAGAAGTCTTCGAGGACTTAAAATTTCCACATTTTATTATTTCAATTTCAATAATTTTTCATGTATAAGTCAATGTTTTCGGTGTGACCGTTGTGGCGAGCACAGCTTTGTATTTATAAAAAAAAACCTATTAACAGGTTACATTGGTACTGCCTATCCTCAGTGCATCAAAGAAAGAAAGAAAATAAAAATTAAGAAAACACAACTAAAAGTTATAACTAGAAACAGGGTTGACATTCCAAATTTCTTGGAGGTTTCTGACAAATCTGAAATACCCGAGCTGTTTGAGTGATGAAAGTATGACATCAAATCATCGATCCTGTTGACTTAATTAGGATGCAAACGACAATTTTGTGGTATAGTGATTGCATATATAAAATCATTTTTCTTAATTTTTTTTTTCAAGTAAGTTATTGTTATGTACATAAGCAACCATGTTGCACTTTTGTTCAAGTAAGTTGTTGCTCTTTATAAGCATCCGTGTTGCTAGGCAATGCAAAGGATTATTGGGAGTTTGAAATTCTTTCACCTGGACTCATAAAAATGTTTTGGGACAATGTGCAGATTGCAACCCGCATTTCCTCCATTCGACGTACACATTGTCTATTAAGCTTGCTTTGTAAAGGAAAGAAAAATTGCTTGAAAAAAATTGAAAATGAAAAAATCAAAATGACCTTGACCTTTTGTCCTTGAAAAATTTTTAAATTTAAAGGTCAAGGGACACATTGCAATTGACCCCAGTCTTCTAAGACTGATAGTTTTAAAGTAATGAGGTTTAATAGTAAGCACAAAGATGTTATAGGGCAGTATTAATCTTACATTAGATGTCATCAGATCCTTTCACACTGATAAATTGCATTGTGTCTGAAGACCCTGAACACATTAGTGAAGGTTTCGACTTTGCGATATAGTCTCTGACAGTTTAGTTGTCGGTTGCCATTACAAATAACACTTCAAATTAAAACTTTTCAGAGAAGTAGCGAGAACAAGGTTTATTATACAAGGGTCAATAACTTTCAAAAGAGTCATATCGATAAGGGCCGGGACAAGAATGAAACCTTTGAAATAGTTATAAGAGTACATATTAATGATGCAAAGGCAGAAAGTATATATTGAAAGACAAAAGAGATATAAAGATAGCTTAATTTTTCATATTTTGAATGACCTTGACCTTTGACCTTGCATACATTTTATGGCCAAAGGTCAATAAATCTTACGCAGTTGGTCTTGTGTCTTTACACTTCTCGTTTTGAAACTTTTTAGTTTTTTGTAAAATTTGAAAACTTTCAGGGGCAATAACCCATTAAAGGGGTCAACAAATACTTTCGCAATGAATCATTGGAGTGTCTACTAAATTCGTTGAAGACATTAGTGAAGGTTTTGAGTCTCTACAGTTTACGGTTTCAGAGGAGTAGCGATAACAAGGTTTATTATACAAGGGTCAATAACTTTCAAAAGGGTCAATCTTAAAGGCCGGGACAAGAATGAAAACTTTGAAATAGTTATAAGAGTACATATTAATGATGCAAAGACAGAAAGTATATATTGAAAGACAAAAGAGATATAAAAATAGCTTAATTTCTCATATTTTGAATGACCTTGACCTTTGATCTTGCATACATTTTATGGTCAAAGGTCAATGAATCTTATGCAGTTGGTCCCATGTCGAGCTACTACTTGTCGTTTTGAAATTTTTTAATTATTTGTAAAATTCAAAAACTTCCAGGGGCAATTACTCATTGAACGGGTCAATAAATACTTTCGCAACAAATCATTGGAGTGTCTACTAAATTAGTCAAAGACAATAGTGAAGGTTTCATTTCTCTACGGTTTATGATTTCGGAGGAGTAGCGATAACAAGCTTTTTTGCAAAAGGGGCAATAACTTTTTAGAGGGTCAATGTTAGGGGTCAAGAATAAAATCTTTGAAATTGTTTTAAAAGTACATATTAATGATGCATAAACATTAAGTATATGATGAAAGACAAAAGAAATACAAAAAATGCTTAATTTCTCATATTTGGAATGACCTTGACCTTTGACCTTTACATGAATTTCAAGATCAAAGGTCAATGAATCTTATGCAGTTGGTCCCATGTCTCTAGGACTTTTCATTTTGAAAATATTTAATTATTTGTAAAATTCAAAAAGTTTCAGGGGCAATTACTCATTGAATGGGTCAAAGAATACTTTCGCAATGATTCATTGGAGTGTCTACTAAATTAGTCGAAGACAATAGTGAAGGTTTCATTTCTCTACGGTTTATGATTTCGCATGAGTAGCGATAACAATGTTTTTCGCACAAGGGGCAATAACTTTTTAGAGGGTCAATGTTAGGGGACAAGAATAAAATCTTTGAAATTGTTTTACAAGTACATATTAATGATGCATAAACATTAAGTATATGATGAAAGACAAAAGAGATACAAAAAGAGCTAAATTTCTCATATTTGAAATGACCTTGACCTTTGACCTTTACACGAATTTTAAGGTCAAAGGTCAATGAATTTATGCAGTTGGTCCCATGTCTCTACAACTTTTCGTTTTGAAAATATTTGATTATTTGTAATATTCAAAAAGTTTCAGGGGCAATTACTCATTGAACGAGTCAACGAATACTTTCGCAATGATTCAATGGAGTGTCTACTAAATTAGTCAAAGACAATAGTGAAGGTTTCATTTCTCTATGGTTTCGGAGGAGTAGCGATAACAAGCTTTTTTGCAAAAGGGGCAATAACTTTTTAGAGGGTCAATGTTAGGGGTCAAGAATAAAATCTTTGAAATTGTTTTAAAAGTACATATTAATGATGCATAGACATTAAGTATATGGTGAAAGACAAAAGAGATACAAAAAGAGCTAAATTTCTCATATTTGGAATGACCTTGACCTTTGACCTTTACATGAATTTTAAGGTAAAAGGTTAATGAATCTAATGCAGTTGGTCCCATGTCTCTAGGACTTTTCATTTTGAAAATATTTAATTATTTGAAAAATTCAAAAAGTTTCAGGGGCAATTACTCATTAAACGGGTCAACGAATACTTTCGCAATGAATCATTGGAGTGTCTACTAAATTAGTCAAAGACAATAGTGAAGGTTTCATTTCTCTACGGTTTATGGTTTCGGAGGAGTAGCGATAACAAGCTTTCTTGCGAAAGGGGTATTAACTCAGAAAAGGATCAAAGTTCATATACGCAGGGTCAACTGCGAAAATCTTTTATGAAGTACATTCTTATGAACTAAAAATCTTTTCGATAAATCTTGAAACTCAAAATCACACGGCGGAAAAATAATAAAAAATAATAAAAACTAGGAGACTTATTGTTCACAGAACAATAAGAGGTCTTTCCACCTTTTGAATTTCAATTTCATTTAATATTTATCTATTTAAAATTAGATTTCATAAAAAAGAAACCAGGAATCTCTTAAACCAAGAAAAGAAATGAAAAAATTTAAAAAAAAAAGGTGACCTTGACCTTTGACCTTCAAATCATATTCAAGGTCAAAGGTCAAGGGTCACATTGCAATTAATCTCATGTCTCTATGACTTATAGTTTTAAAGTTACAAGGTTTAATAGTAAGCACAAAAGCATTTAAGGGCAATAACTCATTCAAGGAGTCACCAGATCCTTTTGCACTTGAACATAAAAGTTTTGCCTTAAGTCCCATAAGACATTAGAGAAGGTTTTGTGTCTTTGCGGTTTATGGTTTTGTAGTAATAGCAATTAAAATGTTTTTCGTACAAGGGGCAATAACTTTAAAAGGGGTTAATGTTAGGGACAAGAATGAAATCTAAGACACAGTTTTAAAAGTACATATAAATGATGCATAGACATTAAGTATATGTTGAAAGACAAAACACATATAAAAAGAGCTAATTTTCTCATTTTTGGAATGACCTTGACCTTTGAACTTTATATGAATTTTAAGGTCAAAGGTCAATGAATCTTATGCAGTTGGTCCCATGTCTCTACAACTTGTCGTTTTAAAAAAAATTAAATTATTTGTTAAATTCAAAAATTTTCAGGGGCAATTACTCATTGAAGGGGTCACCGAATGCTTTTGCAACGATTGATTGAAGAGTCCCCTTAATTAGTCGAAGACATTGGTGAAGGTTTCATACCTCTATGGTTTACGGTTTTGAAGGAGTAGCGATAACAAGCATTTCTTTCGAAAGGGGCAATAACTTCGAAAGCAGTCAAGGTTCATTTACGCAGGGTGAACTGCAATAATCTTTTACGGAGTACATTCTTATGGACTATAAATCTTTTCGATAAATCTTGAAACAAAAAATCACACGGCGGAAAAATAATAAAAAAGAAGAAACAGAAGGAAATCAATAGGTCTTTCCACAGAAAGGTGGAAAGACCTAACTAGGAGACTTATTGTTCATAGAACAATAAGAGGTCTTTCCACCTTTTTAAATTTCTTATAGTTTTATATTTTACACTCTAAATTTAATTTTAAGGGAAATGGCTTGAAAAAAAAAATGAAAATGTAAAAAAAAAAAAAAATTTTTTTTAATGACCTTGAACTTTGACCATGAAAAAATTTTCAAGGTCAAAGGTCAAAAGACACATTGCAATTAACCCAATGCTTCTACCATTTATAGTTTTCAAGATATAAGGTTTAATAGTAAGAATATAGAAGTTAAAGGGCAATAACTCATATAAGGGGTCATTAGATCCTTTAGTACTTATACTATGAAGGTGTGCCTAAAGACCCTTAAGACATAAGTGAAGGTTTCATGCCTCTACGGTCTACAGTTTTGAAGTAGTAGTGATAACAATGTTTTTCGCATTAGGGGCAATAACTTTTGATAGAGTCTATCTTGGGGAACAAGAATGAAATCTTTGAAATAGTTTTAAGTGTACATATTAATGATGCAAAGACTGATTGCATATGTTAAAAGACAAAGGATATATAAAAAGAGCTTAATTTCTCATTTTTGCAATGACCTTGACCTTTGACCTTGACAAAATATTCAAGGTCAAAGGTCATGGGTCACAATGCAGTTGGCCCCATGCTTCTACCATTTATAGTTTTCAAGATACAAGGTTTAATAGTAAGTATAAAGAAGTTAAAGGGCAATAACTCATACAAGGGGTCATCAGATTCTTTTGCACCTATACAGTGAAGTTAGGTCTAAAGACCCTTAAGACATTAGTGAAGGTTTGGTGTCTCTACGGTCTAAAGTTTCGGAGGAGTAGCGATAACAAGGTTTTTCGCACAAAGGGCAATAACTTTTAAATGGGTTCATGTTAGGGGACAAGAATAAAATCTTTGAAACAGTTTTAAAAGTACATATTAATGATGCATAGACATTAAGTATATGTTAAAAGACAAAAGAGATATAAAAAGAGCTAAATTTCTCAGTTTTGGAATGACCTTGACCTCTGACCTTAAAATGAATTTTAAGGTCAAAGGTCAATAAATCTTATGCAGTTGGTCCCATGTTTCTACGTCTTCTCGTTTTGAAAATTTTTAATTATTTGTAAAATTCTAAAACTTCCAGGGGCAATAACTTATTGAAGGGGTCAATGAATACTTTCGCAATGAATCAATAAAGTGTCTACTAAATTAGTCGAAGACATAAGTGAAGGTTTCATTTCTCTACGGTTTATGGTTTCGGAGGAGTAGCGATAACAAGCTTTTTTGCGAAAGGGGTAATAACTCCGAAAGGGGTCATAGTTTATATACGCAGGGTCAACTGCGAAAATCTTTTACGGAGTACATTCTTATGAATTGAAAATCTTTACGATAAATCTTGAAACTCAAAATCACACGGCGGAAAAATAATAAAAAATAATAAGAAAAAGGAAAAAAAGAAACAGAAGGAAATCAATAGGTCTTTCCACAGAAAGGTGGAAAGACCTAATAATAAAAAAAAGAAACAGAAGAAAATCAATAGGTCTTTCCACAGAAAGGTGGAAAGACCTAATAATAATAATAATAATAATAATAATAATAAGAAACAGAGTAAAAACAATATGTTCCCCAACTTCGTTTGGGGAACATAATAATAATAATAATAATAATAAGAAACAGAGTAAAAACAATATGTTCCCCAACTTCGTTTGGGGAACATAACTAGTGCTAATTGTAACGGGGACCGTTACAGATGTTCCCCAAACGCTCCCCAACTCATTTTTGGTGCCATATTCCATGTAAGCTTCATTAAATAAGACAAACTCTGTGCATTTTGACTTTAACAACGTTTTCTCAGAAGAATACCAATTATATTTAAATTTTAGCATTGCACCCGTGCGCATGTGAATGCATGTTTGTTATTATCATATCATCTTGTCTACACGATCTACATATTTTAATATACTATATATTAAAGCATTCAGTCAAAAAGTATGAAAAATCACTCTTTAAAGTGTATTTTTCATTTCACTCGTTCCAAATGCACGCATGTGCGTGCACGTGCATGATGACCATACCTTCTTGTAGGAGTCCCTTACATCTATCTATATTTTAAATCCCATCCTGTTTGGTTGAAAAACAAGGGAGTTATAGCCATTTCAAGTTTAAGCCAATCAGATTGCAGCACACGTGCATGCGCGTGATTTCCTGTTTTTTTTCTATATCATATTGTAGGATATCCTTATGAATGACAATGTTTTAAATTTCAAAGCATTTCGTCAAAAAACAAAGTAGATATAGCCATTTAAAGTTTCAGCCAATCAGATTGCAGCACGCGGGCATGCGCATGCTTTGATGAAAATTCTTATATATCATGCTGTAGATCTTCATAATGTAGGTCTATGTTCAAAATTTCAAAGGATTATGACAAGAAACAAGAAAGATATTGAGACTTTAGTTTCAGCCAATCAGAGCGAAGCACACGTGCATGCGCGTGCGATCTTGCTATTTTGACCATGTCATCTTGTGCATACTACTAATATATAATGATAAAATGAGTTTCAAAGTATTTTATCAATAATTTTAATAGTTACGTCTGTATCAATTATATTGGACATTTCTCGTGTTGCACGTGCGAGCTCTTGCAAGTACATGTGCATGCACATGCTTTCATGAAAAATCTTATATTACAGGCTGTAGATCTCCCTAATGTATGACTATGTTCAAAATTTCAAATGGTTTTATCAAAAAACAAAAAAGATATTGAGACTTTAGTTTCAGCCAATCAGAGCGAAGCACACGTGCATGCGCGTGCGATCTTGCTACTTTGACCATGTCATCTTGTGCATACTACTAATATATCCTTACATTATAAGTTTCAAAACATTTCGTCACAAAATAGAAAAGTTACGGTTATATCCATTATATATTGGTCATTTTAAGTTTTGCACGTGCGCGCTCTTGCAAGCACGTGCGCGCAAAATGACCTTGATTCCGCAAATCTACATAACATGCCTACTTACCCTAAAAAGGTTTCACCTAAGTCGGATGTGTAGTTTACAAGATCACTCGCGGACAAAATTTTCCCAGGAAGAAAAATAATAATAAGAATAAGAATAACTAGTGCTAATTGTAACGGGGACCGTTACAGATGTTCCCCAAACGCTCCCCAACTTCCTTTTGGTGCCATATTCCCTGTAATCTCTATTAAATAAGAAATACTTTATGGAATTTAGACTTAATCAATGTCTTCCCAGAAAAATACAAAATATAGGTTTAAATAGGCATTGCACGCGTGTTCATGTGCGTAACGACCATATTATCTTGTCTACACCATCTAAAATTTTAATATACTTAATATCAAAGCATTTTATCTAAAAGTATTAAAAAATACACTCATTCGAGTGTATTTTTAATTTTAGTCATTTCACGTGCACGCACGTGCAAGCACGTGCATATTGACTACGCCTTCTTGTAGGAGTCCCTTATATTTATCTATGGTCTAAATCCCATCCTGTTTGGTGGAAAAACAAGGGAGTTATAGCCATTTGAAGTTTCAGCCAATCAGATTGCAGCACACATGCATGCGCGTGATTTCATAAATTTTTATCTCTATCGGATTGAAGGATATCTATATGAATGACTATATTTTAAAATTCCAAACATTTCGTCAAAAAACAAAAGAGATATAGCCATATAAAGTTTCAGCCAATCAGATCGCAGCACACGTGCATGCGCATGATTTTATGAATTTTTTTCTATATCGTACTTTAGGATATCCTAATGCATGACTATGTTTTAAATTTCAAAGCATTTCGTCAAAAAACAAAGGAGATATAGCCATTTAAAGTTTCAGCCAATCAGATTGCAGCACGCGCGCATGCGCATGCTTTCATGAAAATTTTTATATATCATGCTTTAGATCTTCATAATGTAGGACTATGTTCAAAATTTCAAAAGATTATGACAAGAAACAAGAAAGATATTGAGACTTTAGTTTCAGCCAATCAGAGCGAAGCACACGTGCATGCGCGCGAGATCTTGCTATTTTGACCATGCCATCTTGTCAATACTACTAATGTATCCTTATATTATGAGTTTAAAAAAAAATCATCCGAAAAAAGAAAAGTTACAGCAATATCCATTATATTGATCATTTCACATGTTGCACGTGCGCGCTCTTGCAAGCACGTGCGCGCAAAATGACCTTCGTTCGGCAAATCTGCATAACATGTCTACTGACCCTAAAAACATTTTACCTTAGTCGGATGTGTACTTTACAAGATCATTCGTGGACAAAATTTTCCCAGGAAGAAGAAAAATAATAATAACTAGAGCAAAGCTCGTTGCAAAGCAACGAGTAGGTCTTCCGTCATGTTTGACCGGAAGTGGCTTTCATTTTCAACAAAAAATGAGAAATAACGTCCAAAAATGGTTTGATTCCTCTAAATTTATGTTAAATATTGCAAAAATAAGCCACTTTCTGTTACTTTCGGTTTGACCGGAAGTGACGACGACGGACGGAAAATTAATTTTATTGCTCCCAGAGACATATGTTACCCAAAAACTTGTCAAGAACAGCAAAAATAAGCGTTTTCCGACTTCTTCCGGTTTGACCGGAAGTAACGACGCCGGACGTATTTTGACGACTTCAATAGATAAAGCTTGCCATTTTGAACAACTTTGCTTCTTTGACGTATCGCAAATTCTAAATACTTTTTGAGATATAAAGGAAAAACTTTCGGCCCCTCCAGGCCCCTGATTTAAGGGGCTAGCCCCTTTTTTGAGATGTCATTTGAAAGATCTTGAAATTCTACACCTTTTTTGTTCTACATGTTTTAACAAAATATTTCTAGGTAAAAAGTTATCGGTGAAAAGGTGCTTAAAATTTTGAAATTCTTGATAGGGCTATTTTCGAGCCATAGCGAGCGTCGGCGCTTCGTACTTCCGGTAGTTGTGATATACTTAGTGTACATCTCCGAAAGTTGCTCTAGCATCACTGAAAATTTCAAGCTTCTATGTTAAGTGCTTTTTGAGAAAACTGCCGGACAAAGTGACCCTCTAAAAATCACAAAATCGCAGAAAACTCCGAACCGGAAGTGACGTCATCAAAATAAAAAAATATATATCTAGATTTTTTGATGTTCTATCAGACCTGAAAGTTTCATCAAAATCGATTGAGCCGTTCTCGAGAAATCGCGCGTACAAAAACGGTAAGAAAAAAAACAATAATAATAAAAATAGTGGAAAAGAAACCTAAGAAAAACAAGAAGGTCTTCCGCTGAAGACGGAAGACCTTAATAATAATAAGAAACAGAGTAAAAACAATATGTTCCCCAACTTCGTTTGGGGAACATAACTAGTGCTAATTGTAACGGGGACCGTTACAGATGTTCCCCAAACGCTCCCCAACTCCCTTTCGGTGCCATATTCCCTGTAAGCTTCATTAAATAACACAAACTCTATGGATTTGAGACTTTAACAACGTTTACCCAGAAATGTACAATGCTCATTCAGATTTTAGCATTGCAGGTGTGCGCATGTGAATGCATGTACGTAATGACCATATCATCTTGTCTACACAATCTATATATTTTAATATACTAAATATTAAAAGATTTAATCCAAGAGTATTAAAAAAAATTCGCCCATTCAAGGGTATTTTTGATTTTACCCATTTCGCGTGCACACACGTGCATGGTGACCATACCTTCTTGTAGAAGTCCATTATATATATATATTTATGTTCCAAATTCCATCTTGTTTGGTTGAAAACCAAGGGAGTTTGTTGTGAGATGCGTATTGTTTCATTATGTATATAATTAGTAACATTAAGTTTCTGGAACATTCCAGAGTGGTCAACATGTTTGGTCATTTTATCTAGAACATTCTTAAATTTTGTGTATGTCCAGATTGTTCCAGTAATATCATGTTTTAACAATTTCTAGAATATTCTAGATTTATATTACTGTATAAATACCCTGTCAATTCGATGCATATATACTTTGTCGTATAAGCACTATTGAGATATAAATGGGATATATTTTCACTGGGACATTGTGTGCAGCAACGGACACTCTGATGTATGTATTTTTAGATTCTTGCTAAGTTTGTACTTTATGTTTGATATATTTATTATATATTACTGTAAATAAATTATTGTTAAGTTTAAATTGTGTTATTGATCTTTGCTGGCATTTCGGGTAATTCTGACCCATAACAGAATTGGGGGCTCGTCCGGGATAAAGAATTTCTTGCACTTTTGCAGTTTATTGTCAGAATTTTTGTTAATTGAACCTTAAATTTAATTATAAGCCAGCAGAAATCAACATGGTGTTTTCGGTCACAGACTTTCTTAGTTCACCAAATGTTCAGGTTTTTGATACGTTAAAAAAGGATGACTTGATCGCATTAGGTTTGCATTTTGGGTTAGATGTTAAATCCTCTCAGAAAAAGCAAGACATAAGAATTAAGGTTGCAAACAAACTAGTAGAAGAAAACATCTTTGAAAAATACGATCTTCCAGAATATACAGTTAAATCAGAGTTAGGCTCTTATAAAATGGCAGAATATCAGTTTCAATTAGAGTTAGAGAAAATGCGATTTGAAAGAGAAAAATTAGAAAGAGAAAGAGAAGAACGAGAGAGTGAACGAAAATTTGAATTAGACAAATTAGAAAGACAAGAGCGAGAAAGAGAGCGTGAAATGAACTTTGAATTAGAGAAATTAAAATTACAGAACCAACCAGAACCGTCAGTTGTCAAAACTGAATTTGATGCAGCAAAAAATATCAGATTAGTTCCAAAATTTCAAGAAAAATCTGTAGACAAATATTTTCCACAATTCGAAAAGGTAGCAGAGAATCTTAAATGGCCACGAAATGTTTGGTCAACAATGTTACAAAGTGTACTGGTTGGAAAAGCGGCTGAGGTATACTCTGCACTAGGGGTAGTTGAGAGTTCAGACTATGAGAAGGTCAAAGCAGCAATATTAAAAGCATATGAATTAGTACCTGAAGCGTATAGACAAAAGTTCAGAAAGTATAGAAAGTTTGATAATCAAACATTTGTTGAATTTTCACGAGAGAAAGAAGATTTATTCGATCATTGGTTTAGATCTAAGAAACTTGATAAAACTTTTGCTAATTTGCGCCAAGTCATCCTGGTAGAAGAGTTTAAGGAATGTGTTCCTCAAGATTTGAAAACACATTTAGAAGATAAGAATGTGAAAACTCTTGAAGAGGCAGCAGTCATATCTGATACTTATGCTCTGTCTCATAAAAAGAATTTTGTTTCAAGATCTCAGACTAGCAGTAATTCTACCAATTCAGACACATATAAAAAGAGTGGTTCAGGGTCTCAGTCTTTCACAAGTTCCCAGTCTCCATCCCAAGGTGGTTTTAAGTCCGGTCCAGGACGTGTTGAAGGATCGTCTGGAATAGGGTCGCTTCCTACTTGTAGTTATTGTAAGAAAAAGGGTCATCTGATCAGTGAATGCTTTAAACTTAAGAGAAAAAATGATTTTGATAAAACTCAACCACATGCTTGTGCGGCAGTTAGAGGTGATAGAGAAGCCTTAGTTTCGATTTGTTCTGACACTCCTGATGTCCAGGGTTCACAGTCCAGTTCTATTGATTCTATGGAGGATTATAAGCCCTTTATGTCTCAGGGATTTGTTTCACTCGGTGACTCTAGCGAAATAAAACCTGTCCAGATACTGGTGCTGCACAGACGTTATTGTTAGAGGGCGTGCTTCCTTTGTCTGAGCAGACTTCTACTGGTGGGTCAGTTTTATTACAGGGTGTGGAGCTAGGCGTCATTGATGTTCCCCTGCATAGAATTAGTTTGAAGTCAGATTTAGTTACTGGACCTGTTATCATAGGTGTTCGACCTACTCTTCCCGTTCCAGGCATTTCTTTGTTGTTAGGCAACGATCTGGCTGGTGGAAAAGTTGTACCAGATCCTATAGTTTGTGAGAAGATCACTCCAGATGTCATGTATAATGATGAAGATGATGACATTTATCCAGCCTGTGCTGTTACTAGAGCGATGGCCAGAAGACGAGAAATGGAGGCAGACCATACTCAAGCCTTTGACGAGACGAATTCCTCTGTTGATATTGATTTGAATGACACTTTCTTATCTGACCTTAATGGCACTCAAACAAACATGGAACCACACAATATCAAGAAGCAAGAGAAGAAAGAACTGTTACCAAAATTTGGTGGTGAGGATGATGAGTTTCATCCACTAGTTAGCAAAGGCAAGGACATCCTCAGCCGAGAACGTTTACTCTCTGAACAACATAAAGACCCAGATATCATTCAACTTAGTAAGAGGGCACTTCCACCAGAAGAGGCTACTAAAGTTGGAGAATGCTTCTATATGAAAGATGGCATCCTTATGCGAAAATGGCGACCACCTGATGCTTCTCCAGATGAAGTGTGGCGTGTTGTTCACCAGATAGTGGTCCCAGCTGCTTATCGTCGAGATGTCATGAGTTTAGCTCACGATACACCTATGGCTGGTCATTTAGGTATCAATAAGACTTATAATAGGATTTTGAGTCATTTTTATTGGCCTAAGCTAAGAAAGGATGTTTCGAAGTTTTGCAAGTCATGCCATGTCTGTCAGATGGTAGGTAAACCAAATCAGAAGATACCATCTGCTCCTCTCCAACCCATTCCAGCTTTTGAAGAACCGTTTAGTCGAGTGTTGGTGGATTGTGTAGGACCTTTGCCTAGGACCAGATCTGGAAACCAGTATTTACTTACTATTATGTGTACATCCACTCGATTTCCTGAAGCCATACCTCTAAGGAATATAAAGGCAAAGAGCATAGTTAAGGCCCTAACCAAGTTTTTCAGTTTTGTAGGAGCACCCAAGGCAATTCAGTCGGATCAAGGCTCAAATTTTATGTCGGGGTTGTTCCAGCAAGTCATGCATGAGTTGGGTATAAGGCAATATAGATCAACTGCTTATCATCCTGAGTCCCAGGGAGCGCTAGAACGTTTTCATCAAACCCTAAAAACAATGTTGAAGACCTATTGTTACCAATATGAAAAAGACTGGGACGAAGGGGTTCATCTTGTGCTATTTGCTGCACGAGAAGCAGTCCAGGAGTCTCTTGGGTTCAGTCCTTTTGAATTGGTGTTCGGACATACAGTTAGAGGTCCTTTGAAATTGTTGAAGGAAAAGTGGCTGACTGAGACTAGTGATCTTAATCTTTTAGATTATGTGTCTGATTTCAAAGAAAAACTTTACAGTGCTTGTAAATTAGCACAAGAAAATTTGAAGAATTCTCAGATGAAAATGAAAATGTGGTATGACAAAGATGCCAGAAATAGGGTGTTTAAGCCAGGTGATAAGGTTCTTGTATTTTTACCTATTCCTGGTCATCCTTTACAGGCCAGATTTTATGGTCCTTATGAAATTGAAAGCAAGATCAGTGATGTAAACTATGTAGTTAAGACACCAGGTCGACGTAAAGAGAAACGGGTTTGTCACATTAACATGTTAAAAGAGTATTTTGAAAGGTGTGACCGAAATTCTGTAAAACCAGTTTCCACTTTAGCCAATGCTAAGACGGTTCAAAATTATATTGAAAGTGATACGAGTGTAGAAATGAATGAGAAAGATTGTAATCAGAGTGTTCGTTTGAAAAACTCAGAAATTTTGGCTGATTTTGATGCCAAACTTGGACATTTGAACATTCACCAAAAAGAACAAGTTAAAAACTTGATGAATGAGTATCATCAAATCTTCTCGGATGTTCCAAAGAAAACTAATGCAGCTTGTCATGATGTTATAGTTGGCGACGCTCTGCCTATCAAACAACATCCGTACCGTCTGAATCCAATAAAATTGCAGTACCTAAGAAGGGAAGTGCAGTACATGTTGGACAATGACATTGTTGAACCTAGTAAAAGTGATTGGAGCTCACCGTGTATTCTTGTACCAAAACAAGACGGTTCTTACCGATTATGTACAGACTTTAGAAAGGTGAATTCTGTTACCAAAACTGATTCATATCCAATACCTAGAATCGATGACTGTATTGACAACATTGGAAATGCGAAATTTGTCAGTAAATTTGACCTGTTGAAAGGCTACTGGCAAGTACCGTTAACAGAAAGAGCAAAAGAAATATCTGCTTTTGCTACACCAGATGGACTTTACCAGTATAAAGTAATGCCTTTTGGCATGAAAAACGCACCGGCTACATTCCAAAGGATGATTCACTCCCTTCTCCATGATCTTGAGGGATGCGAGGCCTACATTGATGATGTCGTCATATACAGCAACACATGGGATGAACATCTCCGAATCATGCGTGCTTTATTTGACATTTTAGCTAAAGCAAATTTAACTGTGAACCTTGAAAAGAGTGAATTTTGTCATGCTTATGTAGAGTATTTAGGTCATAAAGTAGGTCAAGGTTATGTTACACCCATAATGGCTAAAGTGGAAGCTATTGCAAAGTTCCCGATTCCTACAAACAAGAAAGAATTAATGAGGTTTTTGGGCATGGCTGGGTTTTACAGAAAATTTTGTCCAAATTTTTCCTCAGTAGTTAGTCCACTTACAAATCTTTTACAAAAGAGGGTTAACTTTGAATGGACAAAGGACTGTGAAAAATCCTTTCATAAAATCAAATCTATCCTGATGAGTAACCCAGTTCTGTCAACTCCAGATTTTTCTAATCAATTTAAGCTTACTGTTGACGCTAGTGATGTTGGAATCGGGGCAGCTTTGTTTCAAGAACATAGTGATAATGTAGATAGAGTTGTTTCTTATTTTTCAAAGAAACTTACAAAATGTCAACAAAAGTATTCCACCATTGAAAAGGAATGCCTTGCTTTGTTGTTAGCCTTACAGCATTTTGATGTTTATCTGAATGTTACTTTGCATCCAATTCTTGTATATACGGATCACAACCCCCTGACATTTTTGCATAAATTGTCAAACAAGAATCAAAGACTGACTAGATGGAGTTTGTTGTTACAAGAATACAACATAACAATTAAGCATATCAAAGGCAAAGACAATGTTATTGCAGACGCCTTGTCAAGAGTATCGTAAACATACTAGGTTTTGTATTAATGTACATGTTTTACAATTTAAGTTTTTCATGGACATTCAAACTTTTTAAGGGGGGAGGTGTTGTGAGATGCGTATTGTTTCATTATGTATATAATTAGTAACATTAAGTTTCTTGAACATTCCAGAGTGGTCAACATGTTTGGTCATTTTATCTAGAACATTCTTAAATTTTGTGTATGTCCAGATTGTTCCAGTAATATCATGTTTTAACAATTTCTAGAATATTCTAGATTTATATTACTGTATAAATACCCTGTCAATTCGATGCATATATACTTTGTCGTATAAGCACTATTGAGATATAAATGGGATATATTTTCACTGGGACATTGTGTGCAGCAACGGACACTCTGATGTATGTATTTTTAGATTCTTGCTAAGTTTGTACTTTATGTTTGATATATTTATTATATATTACTGTAAATAAATTATTGTTAAGTTTAAATTGTGTTATTGATCTTTGCTGGCATTTCGGGTAATTCTGACCCATAACAAGTTATAACAGTTTAAAGTTTCAGCCAATCAGATTGCAGCTCACGTACATGCACGTGCATGCATGTGCATGGTGACCATACCTTCTTGTAGAAGTTCATTTTATATATCTATGTTCCAAATCCCATCCTGTTTGGTTGAAAACCAAGGGAGTAATAGCTATTTAGTTTCAGCCAATAAGATTGCAGCGCACGTGCATGCACGTGTTTTCATGATAATTTCTATATATCATGTTGTAGGACATCCTAATGCATGGCTATGTTCAAAATTTCAAATGATTTCGTCAAAAAACAAGAAAGATATTGAGACTTTAGTTTCAGCCAATCAGAGCGAAGCGCACGTGCATGCGCGTGAGATCTTGCTTTTTTGATCATGTCATCTTGTCTACACTACTAATATATCCTTACATTATAAATTTCAAAAGATTTCATCAAAAAATAGAAAAATTACGGCTATATCCATTATATTGGTCATTTCACGTGTTGCACGTGCTCGCTCTTGCAAACACGTGCGCGCAAAATGGCATATTGACAATGTCATCTCATCTACATTTATAATATGTCTATATCTTCTAAATATCAAAGCATTACATCAAAAAATGTAAAAGTTACGGCAATTTCAAGTATATTGGTCATTTCACGTGTTGCACGTGCGCGCTCTTGCAAGCACGTGCGCGCAAAATGACCCTTGTTCCGCAAATCTACATAACATGCCTACTTATCCTAAAAAGGTTTCCCCTTAATCGGATGTGTACTTTACAAGATCATTCGCGGACAAAATTTTCCCAAGAAGAAAAATAATAATAATAAGAAACAGAGTAAAAACAATATGTTCCCCAACTTCGTTTGGGGAACATAATAACTAGAAAGTCTGCTATTGCAAGCAATAGCATATGTCGCCCCGTACTGGACAAGACTTTCATTTTTATCATCACTAAAACAATGGTCCATTAGCTAAACTTGGACAACCATCGAGTCGTATCAGTCCTTTCCGTTGGAAACGGAAGACCTTAATTGGGTACATCCCATTTTATTTTTAGAATCGGTAGGAGAAGAAAGTAGTGCAGGAAAAAATTACAAGTTCCTAAATTTGCAGACTTGCATAAAAGAAATTGGGCAGATGTACTGAACTGAGCCTCATACTTGTTAATTGGCAGTATCTTTCCTACCAAAAAAGCTTGGCAAATGTAATTTATTAAGAAGATCAGCCGAATTATTTTGTGTATTATAACACCAGTGAGAACTCTGAAATTTTCCTACTTTCACTTTCATTTTCAGAGGTTCTGCCGGAAAACGAATCTGACATGCAACCTTCAATTCGAGCATTTCTGCATTGTACAGGGCTGATGTTTCTTATGAGATGATAAATCATGTGTAAACTTTCTCAGTTTAGCGGAATCATGAACATTTTCGGCGAGATGAATGTTTTGTTTACAGTAGTGATCAAGGCTTAGCGCACCTGTGGGGGCGGATCCAAGGATTTATGAATGAATAAAAACTATGGAAATAACGAACCAATTTTCTAATTTATACTTGCACTATCTAATGAAATTAATAATATACAAGTAAAAGATATACCAAAAAAAAACGCAAAATGCTAATAAATGCAGTTGACAATCGTTATTTTTTTATATAGATTAAATAAAATAATTATAAATTCTATAGACAAAACAGAAGAAGAATGAATGGTAGCAAAATATCAAACCACATCAGGGGAACTGAATTTTATGAGTGAACTTTTAAAACGTTACTTGTAAGTTGTATATGTTATATCTGTATATTCTACCTGGCAGTGCGCTTCAAAAGGGGGGGGGTCATCTTGAACATAGTACCTTACGTTTGAACGGTAAGGGCTAGGGCTTTCGTATTTCAAATATGTAATCCTTGTGAAAAGAACTTTTATTGGACACGAAGAACTTTGACCCTTTGACCTAGACCTTGGAGAACACATGTGTACATCTTAACCTTTTTTTCTGTTTCGTTTCTATGACAACTGTGAGCGACTCATTACAATTATTTTAAAAGTAGAAATCACTTTGACACATTGCAGGGAATAAACATTGAAAGTTTCAAAACGATTGCCTGAGTAGTTATTGAGAAAATCGAAATTAAAGAATTTTTACTTTCCCCTGGTTTCCATGGCAACAATCGATTATTTGAAAATTTTAAATGCAACTCGCACAACTACAGATACTAATCATTAAAATAAAAAGAGTTTCATGACGAACGTTTAAGGGACCAGAGAGAACACTCGCGGACAAAATTCGTCGCTTTTTACAGGTTTCCATGGCAACGGTAGACATATTGGAACTGAACGACCTCACTGCACAACTACAACCAGTGATCGTCCTTTGAGGAAAGTTTCAGGAAGATTGTCCCAGCCATCTCCGAGAAACAGCCTGGATAAAAAAAACATGCGTACAATATCAATATGTCGTCCCCGACTTCGTTCGGGGCGACATAATAATAACTAGAAAGTCTGCTATTGCAAGCAATAGCATATGTCGCCCCGTATTAGACAAGACTTTCATTTTTATCATCACTAAAACAAAAGTCCATAAGCTAAGTTTGAAAACCTTTGAGTTATATCAGTCCTTTCCATTGGAAACGGAAGACCTTAATTCGGTACATCCCTCTCATTATTTTTAGAATCGGTAGGAGAAGAAAGTAGTGCAGGAAAATTACAAGTTCCTCAATTTGCAGACTTGCATAAACGAAATCTGGCAGATGTACTGAACTGAGCCTCATACTTGTTAATTGGCAGTATCTTTCCTATCATAAAAGCTTGGGAAATGTAATTTATGAAGAAGATCAGCCGAATTATTTTGTGTATTGTAACGCCAGTGGGAACTCTGAAATTTCCCTCTTTCACTTTCATTTTAGAGGTTCTACCGAAAAACGAATCTGACATGCCACCATCAATATTCGAGCATTTCTGCATTGCAGAGAGCTGATGTGTGTTATGAGATGATAAATCATGTGTGAACTTTCTCAGTTTAGCGGAATCATGAACATTTTCGGCGAGATGAATGTTTTGTATACAGTGGTGATCAAGGCTTTGCGAACCATCAGGAGCGGATCAAAGAATTTATGAATGAATAAAAACTATGGAAATGACGTACCAATTTTTTAATTTATACTTGCACTATCTAATGAAATGAATAATATACAAGTGATAGATATACAAGAAAACGCGAAATGATAATAAATGCAGCTGACAATCGTTATTTTTTTTTATATAGATAAAATAAAATATTTATAAATTCAAGAGACAAAACAGAAGGAGAATGAATGATGGCAAAATATCACATGACGGGAACTGAATTTTATGAATGAAGATTTTAAAAAGTTACTTGTAAGTTGTATATGTTATATCTGTGTATTCTACTTGGCTGTGTGCTTCAAAAAAAAGGGGGGGGGGTCGTCTTGAACATAGTAAATAGCCATAACGTTTGAACGGTAAGTACTAGGGCTTTCGTATTTCAAATATGTAATCCTTGTGAAAAGAACTTTTATTGGATACGACGAACTTTGACCCTTTGACCTAGACCTTGGAGAACACATGTGTACATCTGAATCTTTTTTTCTGTTTCGTTTCTATGGCAACCGTGAGCGACTCATTACAATTATTTTGAAAGTAGAAATCACTTTGACACATTGCAAGGAATAAACATTGAAAGTTTCAAAACGATTGCCTGAGTAGTTATTGAGAAAATCGAAATTAAAGAATTTTTACTTTCACCTGGTTTCCATGGCAATAATCGATTATATGAAAATTTTAAATACGAGTTGCAGAACTACAGATACTAATCCTTAAAATAAGAAAAGTTTCATGACGAACGTTTAAGGGACCAGAGAGAACACTCTCGGACAAAATTTGTCGCTTTTTACAGGTTTCCATGGCAACGGTAGACATATTGGAACTGAACGACCTCACTGCACAACTACAACCAGTGATCGTCCTTTGAGGAAAGTTTCAGGAAGATTGTCCCAGCCATCTCCGAGAAACAGCCTGGATAAAAAAAACATGCGTACAATATCAATATGTCGTCCCCGACTTCGTTCGGGGCGACATAATAACTCCTGAATTTTTCTCATCAATAACTCCTGAATTTTCCCCTTCAATTCGAGCATTTCTGCATTGCAGAGAGCTGATGTGTGTTATGAGATGATAAATCATGTGTGAACTTTCTCAGTTTAGCGGAATCATGAACATTTTCGGCGAGATGAATGTTTTGTATACAGTGGTGATCAAGGCTTTGCGAACCATCAGGAGCGGATCAAAGAATTTATGAATGAATAAAAACTATGGAAATGACGTACCAATTTTTTAATTTATACTTGCACTATCTAATGAAATGAATAATATACAAGTGATAGATATACAAGAAAACGCGAAATGATAATAAATGCAGCTGACAATCGTTATTTTTTTTTATATAGATAAAATAAAATATTTATAAATTCAAGAGACAAAACAGAAGGAGAATGAATGATGGCAAAATATCACATGACGGGAACTGAATTTTATGAATGAAGATTTTAAAAAGTTACTTGTAAGTTGTATATGTTATATCTGTGTATTCTACTTGGCTGTGTGCTTCAAAAAAAAAGGGGGGGTCGTCTTGAACATAGTAAATAGCCATAACGTTTGAACGGTAAGTACTAGGGCTTTCGTATTTCAAATATGTAATCCTTGTGAAAAGAACTTTTATTGGATACGACGAACTTTGACCCTTTGACCTAGACCTTGGAGAACACATGTGTACATCTGAATCTTTTTTTCTGTTTCGTTTCTATGGCAACCGTGAGCGACTCATTACAATTATTTTGAAAGTAGAAATCACTTTGACACATTGCAAGGAATAAACATTGAAAGTTTCAAAACGATTGCCTGAGTAGTTATTGAGAAAATCGAAATTAAAGAATTTTTACTTTCACCTGGTTTCCATGGCAATAATCGATTATATGAAAATTTTAAATACGAGTTGCAGAACTACAGATACTAATCCTTAAAATAAGAAAAGTTTCATGACGAACGTTTAAGGGACCAGAGAGAACACTCTCGGACAAAATTTGTCGCTTTTTACAGGTTTCCATGGCAACGGTAGACATATTGGAACTGAACGACCTCACTGCACAACTACAACCAGTGATCGTCCTTTGAGGAAAGTTTCAGGAAGATTGTCCCAGCCATCTCCGAGAAACAGCCTGGATAAAAAAAACATGCGTACAATATCAATATGTCGTCCCCGACTTCGTTCGGGGCGACATAATAACTCCTGAATTTTTCTCATCAATAACTCCTGAATTTTCCCCTTCAATTCGAGCATTTCTGCATTGCAGAGAGCTGATGTGTGTTATGAGATGATAAATCATGTGTGAACTTTCTCAGTTTAGCGGAATCATGAACATTTTCGGCGAGATGAATGTTTTGTATACAGTGGTGATCAAGGCTTTGCGAACCATCAGGAGCGGATCAAAGAATTTATGAATGAATAAAAACTATGGAAATGACGTACCAATTTTTTAATTTATACTTGCACTATCTAATGAAATGAATAATATACAAGTGATAGATATACAAGAAAACGCGAAATGATAATAAATGCAGCTGACAATCGTTATTTTTTTTTTATATAGATAAAATAAAATATTTATAAATTCAAGAGACAAAACAGAAGGAGAATGAATGATGGCAAAATATCACATGACGGGAACTGAATTTTATGAATGAAGATTTTAAAAAGTTACTTGTAAGTTGTATATGTTATATCTGTGTATTCTACTTGGCTGTGTGCTTCAAAAAAAGGGGGGGGGGTCGTCTTGAACATAGTAAATAGCCATAACGTTTGAACGGTAAGTACTAGGGCTTTCGTATTTCAAATATGTAATCCTTGTGAAAAGAACTTTTATTGGATACGACGAACTTTGACCCTTTGACCTAGACCTTGGAGAACACATGTGTACATCTGAATCTTTTTTTCTGTTTCGTTTCTATGGCAACCGTGAGCGACTCATTACAATTATTTTGAAAGTAGAAATCACTTTGACACATTGCAAGGAATAAACATTGAAAGTTTCAAAACGATTGCCTGAGTAGTTATTGAGAAAATCGAAATTAAAGAATTTTTACTTTCACCTGGTTTCCATGGCAATAATCGATTATATGAAAATTTTAAATACGAGTTGCAGAACTACAGATACTAATCCTTAAAATAAGAAAAGTTTCATGACGAACGTTTAAGGGACCAGAGAGAACACTCTCGGACAAAATTTGTCGCTTTTTACAGGTTTCCATGGCAACGGTAGACATATTGGAACTGAACGACCTCACTGCACAACTACAACCAGTGATCGTCCTTTGAGGAAAGTTTCAGGAAGATTGTCCCAGCCATCTCCGAGAAACAGCCTGGATAAAAAAAACATGCGTACAATATCAATATGTCGTCCCCGACTTCGTTCGGGGCGACATAATAACTCCTGAATTTTTCTCATCAATAACTCCTGAATTTTCCCCTTCAATTCGAGCATTTCTGCATTGCAGAGAGCTGATGTGTGTTATGAGATGATAAATCATGTGTGAACTTTCTCAGTTTAGCGGAATCATGAACATTTTCGGCGAGATGAATGTTTTGTATACAGTGGTGATCAAGGCTTTGCGAACCATCAGGAGCGGATCAAAGAATTTATGAATGAATAAAAACTATGGAAATGACGTACCAATTTTTTAATTTATACTTGCACTATCTAATGAAATGAATAATATACAAGTGATAGATATACAAGAAAACGCGAAATGATAATAAATGCAGCTGACAATCGTTATTTTTTTTTATATAGATAAAATAAAATAATGATAAATTCAAGAGACAAAACAGAAGGAGAATGAATGATGGCAAAATATCACATGACGGGAACTGAATTTTATGAATGAAGATTTTAAAAAGTTACTTGTAAGTTGTATATGTTATATCTGTGTATTCTACTTGGCTGTGTGCTTCAAAAAAAAGGGGGGGGGGGTCGTCTTGAACATAGTAAATAGCCATAACGTTTGAACGGTAAGTACTAGGGCTTTCGTATTTCAAATATGTAATCCTTGTGAAAAGAACTTTTATTGGATACGACGAACTTTGACCCTTTGACCTAGACCTTGGAGAACACATGTGTACATCTGAATCTTTTTTTCTGTTTCGTTTCTATGGCAACCGTGAGCGACTCATTACAATTATTTTGAAAGTAGAAATCACTTTGACACATTGCAAGGAATAAACATTGAAAGTTTCAAAACGATTGCCTGAGTAGTTATTGAGAAAATCGAAATTAAAGAATTTTTACTTTCACCTGGTTTCCATGGCAATAATCGATTATATGAAAATTTTAAATACGAGTTGCAGAACTACAGATACTAATCCTTAAAATAAGAAAAGTTTCATGACGAACGTTTAAGGGACCAGAGAGAACACTCTCGGACAAAATTTGTCGCTTTTTACAGGTTTCCATGGCAACGGTAGACATATTGGAACTGAACGACCTCACTGCACAACTACAACCAGTGATCGTCCTTTGAGGAAAGTTTCAGGAAGATTGTCCCAGCCATCTCCGAGAAACAGCCTGGATAAAAAAAACATGCGTACAATATCAATATGTCGTCCCCGACTTCGTTCGGGGCGACATAATAACTCCTGAATTTTTCTCATCAATAACTCCTGAATTTTCCCCTTCAATTCGAGCATTTCTGCATTGCAGAGAGCTGATGTGTGTTATGAGATGATAAATCATGTGTGAACTTTCTCAGTTTAGCGGAATCATGAACATTTTCGGCGAGATGAATGTTTTGTATACAGTGGTGATCAAGGCTTTGCGAACCATCAGGAGCGGATCAAAGAATTTATGAATGAATAAAAACTATGGAAATGACGTACCAATTTTTTAATTTATACTTGCACTATCTAATGAAATGAATAATATACAAGTGATAGATATACAAGAAAACGCGAAATGATAATAAATGCAGCTGACAATCGTTATTTTTTTTTTATATAGATAAAATAAAATATTTATAAATTCAAGAGACAAAACAGAAGGAGAATGAATGATGGCAAAATATCACATGACGGGAACTGAATTTTATGAATGAAGATTTTAAAAAGTTACTTGTAAGTTGTATATGTTATATCTGTGTATTCTACTTGGCTGTGTGCTTCAAAAAAAAGGGGGGGGGGTCGTCTTGAACATAGTAAATAGCCATAACGTTTGAACGGTAAGTACTAGGGCTTTCGTATTTCAAATATGTAATCCTTGTGAAAAGAACTTTTATTGGATACGACGAACTTTGACCCTTTGACCTAGACCTTGGAGAACACATGTGTACATCTGAATCTTTTTTTCTGTTTCGTTTCTATGGCAACCGTGAGCGACTCATTACAATTATTTTGAAAGTAGAAATCACTTTGACACATTGCAAGGAATAAACATTGAAAGTTTCAAAACGATTGCCTGAGTAGTTATTGAGAAAATCGAAATTAAAGAATTTTTACTTTCACCTGGTTTCCATGGCAATAATCGATTATATGAAAATTTTAAATACGAGTTGCAGAACTACAGATACTAATCCTTAAAATAAGAAAAGTTTCATGACGAACGTTTAAGGGACCAGAGAGAACACTCTCGGACAAAATTTGTCGCTTTTTACAGGTTTCCATGGCAACGGTAGACATATTGGAACTGAACGACCTCACTGCACAACTACAACCAGTGATCGTCCTTTGAGGAAAGTTTCAGGAAGATTGTCCCAGCCATCTCCGAGAAACAGCCTGGATAAAAAAAACATGCGTACAATATCAATATGTCGTCCCCGACTTCGTTCGGGGCGACATAATAACTCCTGAATTTTTCTCATCAATAACTCCTGAATTTTCCCCTTCAATTCGAGCATTTCTGCATTGCAGAGAGCTGATGTGTGTTATGAGATGATAAATCATGTGTGAACTTTCTCAGTTTAGCGGAATCATGAACATTTTCGGCGAGATGAATGTTTTGTATACAGTGGTGATCAAGGCTTTGCGAACCATCAGGAGCGGATCAAAGAATTTATGAATGAATAAAAACTATGGAAATGACGTACCAATTTTTTAATTTATACTTGCACTATCTAATGAAATGAATGATATACAAGTGATAGATATACAAGAAAACGCGAAATGATAATAAATGCAGCTGACAATCGTTATTTTTTTTTATATAGATAAAATAAAATATTTATAAATTCAAGAGACAAAACAGAAGGAGAATGAATGATGGCAAAATATCACATGACGGGAACTGAATTTTATGAATGAAGATTTTAAAAAGTTACTTGTAAGTTGTATATGTTATATCTGTGTATTCTACTTGGCTGTGTGCTTCAAAAAAAAAGGGGGGGGGGTCGTCTTGAACATAGTAAATAGCCATAACGTTTGAACGGTAAGTACTAGGGCTTTCGTATTTCAAATATGTAATCCTTGTGAAAAGAACTTTTATTGGATACGACGAACTTTGACCCTTTGACCTAGACCTTGGAGAACACATGTGTACATCTGAATCTTTTTTTCTGTTTCGTTTCTATGGCAACCGTGAGCGACTCATTACAATTATTTTGAAAGTAGAAATCACTTTGACACATTGCAAGGAATAAACATTGAAAGTTTCAAAACGATTGCCTGAGTAGTTATTGAGAAAATCGAAATTAAAGAATTTTTACTTTCACCTGGTTTCCATGGCAATAATCGATTATATGAAAATTTTAAATACGAGTTGCAGAACTACAGATACTAATCCTTAAAATAAGAAAAGTTTCATGACGAACGTTTAAGGGACCAGAGAGAACACTCTCGGACAAAATTTGTCGCTTTTTACAGGTTTCCATGGCAACGGTAGACATATTGGAACTGAACGACCTCACTGCACAACTACAACCAGTGATCGTCCTTTGAGGAAAGTTTCAGGAAGATTGTCCCAGCCATCTCCGAGAAACAGCCTGGATAAAAAAAACATGCGTACAATATCAATATGTCGTCCCCGACTTCGTTCGGGGCGACATAATAACTCCTGAATTTTTCTCATCAATAACTCCTGAATTTTCCCCTTCAATTCGAGCATTTCTGCATTGCAGAGAGCTGATGTGTGTTATGAGATGATAAATCATGTGTGAACTTTCTCAGTTTAGCGGAATCATGAACATTTTCGGCGAGATGAATGTTTTGTATACAGTGGTGATCAAGGCTTTGCGAACCATCAGGAGCGGATCAAAGAATTTATGAATGAATAAAAACTATGGAAATGACGTACCAATTTTTTAATTTATACTTGCACTATCTAATGAAATGAATAATATACAAGTGATAGATATACAAGAAAACGCGAAATGATAATAAATGCAGCTGACAATCGTTATTTTTTTTAATATAGATAAAATAAAATATTTATAAATTCAGGAGACAAAACAGAAGGAGAATGAATGATGGCAAAATATCACATGACGGGAACTGAATTTTATGAATGAAGATTTTAAAAAGTTACTTGTAAGTTGTATATGTTATATCTGTGTATTCTACTTGGCTGTGTGCTTCAAAAAAAAAAGGGGGGGGGGGGGGGGGTATTGAACATAGTAAATAGCCATAACGTTTGAACGGTAAGTACTAGGGCTTTCGTATTTCAAATATGTAATCCTTGTGAAAAGAACTTTTATTGGATACGACGAACTTTGACCCTTTGACCTAGACCTTGGAGAACACATGTGTACATCTGAATCTTTTTTTCTGTTTCGTTTTTATGGCAACCGTGAGCGACTCATTACAATTATTTTGAAAGTAGAAATCACTTTGACACATTGCAAGGAATAAACATTGAAAGTTTCAAAACGATTGCCTGAGTAGTTATGATTGAGAAAATCGAAATTAAAGAATTTTTACTTTCACCTGGTTTCCATGGCAATAATCGATTATATGAAAATTTTAAATACGAGTTGCAGAACTACAGATACTAATCCTTAAAATAAGAAAAGTTTCATGACGAACGTTTAAGGGACCAGAGAGAACACTCTCGGACAAAATTTGTCGCTTTTTACAGGTTTCCATGGCAACGGTAGACATATTGGAACTGAACGACCTCACTGCACAACTACAACCAGTGATCGTCCTTTGAGGAAAGTTTCAGGAAGATTGTCCCAGCCATCTCCGAGAAACAGCCTGGATAAAAAAAACATGCGTACAATATCAATATGTCGTCCCCGACTTCGTTGGGCGACATAATAACTCCTGAATTTTTCTCATCAATAACTCCTGAATTTTCCCCTTCAATTCGAGCATTTCTGCATTGCAGAGAGCTGATGTGTGTTATGAGATGATAAATCATGTGTGAACTTTCTCAGTTTAGCGGAATCATGAACATTTTCGGCGAGATGAATGTTTTGTATACAGTGGTGATCAAGGCTTTGCGAACCATCAGGAGCGGATCAAAGAATTTATGAATGAATAAAAACTATGGAAATGACGTACCAATTTTTTAATTTATACTTGCACTATCTAATGAAATGAATAATATACAAGTGATAGATATACAAGAAAACGCGAAATGATAATAAATGCAGCTGACAATCGTTATTTTTTTTTATATAGATAAAATAAAATATTTATAAATTCAAGAGACAAAACAGAAGGAGAATGAATGATGGCAAAATATCACATGACGGGAACTGAATTTTATGAATGAAGATTTTAAAAAGTTACTTGTAAGTTGTATATGTTATATCTGTGTATTCTACTTGGCTGTGTGCTTCAAAAAAAAAAGGGGGGGTCGTCTTGAACATAGTAAATAGCCATAACGTTTGAACGGTAAGTACTAGGGCTTTCGTATTTCAAATATGTAATCCTTGTGAAAAGAACTTTTATTGGATACGACGAACTTTGACCCTTTGACCTAGACCTTGGAGAACACATGTGTACATCTGAATCTTTTTTTCTGTTTCGTTTCTATGGCAACCGTGAGCGACTCATTACAATTATTTTGAAAGTAGAAATCACTTTGACACATTGCAAGGAATAAACATTGAAAGTTTCAAAACGATTGCCTGAGTAGTTATTGAGAAAATCGAAATTAAAGAATTTTTACTTTCACCTGGTTTCCATGGCAATAATCGATTATATGAAAATTTTAAATACGAGTTGCAGAACTACAGATACTAATCCTTGCTGAGACCTCGAGCAGCACGGGTAAGTTAAATATTTTGAGCCTCCCACAGCAAATGATTTATCTCTTAACACAATCAATGATGAAATCGATGGCCCCTCATTTAACATCTCAGACTACCTACCGACCCAGACCCCCAGCTCTATCGACCCTATCAGCGCCCAAGTTCCCCTAAAAATTAAACAAAAGATTTGGGAGAGAAATTTTATTGATCTATCAATATTATTAAAATCGGCACGGGAAAGAAGATGGGCGCATTTGGCGTGTGATCTGCAGGAATCATTTGTACGAAACATTTACGGTTTAAATGTCCATGATTTGGTTGGCTGGTTACATAGCTGGTCAGACTTTACAAACAATTCCAAAGCTTTTTTTTTCATTTAGTTTGAAAGACCTTGTGAGATTGAAACATTTATGTCCGTTTTTCCTAGGGGGGAACTAAAACATAGTAATGTTTCAAAAAATTAACACCTAAAATATTTAATGCATTGATGCATGATACGCGTACATGTCACAGTACATTATAGAATAGAAGATCGGAATTGATTTCGCTCGAGAATCAAACTGAACCAAAACTTATCTATTTCAAAATTTTAATACATCAGTACATAAAACGAAACTGACAAAATAAATGGTTGTTTGCATGAAAAAAAAATTAACGCCCCATTCCAAGCTCGAACCAAAAGCTTTTCGCATCAAGTGCACTGAACAGGTTATCCAATTTACTGAGCTATCACCGCTACACATATACCGATGGCTTTAAAAGGACAAAGAGGCACCACATGCACAGATTTGGATTTTTGGATATAAAAAGGACAAAGAAGCACCACATTCACACGTTTGGAATTTTTGTGAAAAAGTTCATTTTTCGTGGTCTCTGGGTCTTCTCTCCATTTTTTTTTTTTTAAAGATTTCGTTTCTTTGAATTAAAATACACACAAATAACATTTCAAAATCATGGAGAGAAGACCCAGAAATAGAAAAAATTTAGAAAAACGTATTTAAAAATGTACCATTTTGTACCAAATGTCTTATCTGGCCATTTTTCAAGTCATTTTTTAGCAAATCAAAGCTCAATTTCGGGCAAATATTTTCCTTTCCTGTTGCACAGGAACCCGATAAATAAAAAAAAAATGTTAAAATTTCATAAGACATGTCAATAAAATTTTCACTTTTCAATTACGCACAGATTCCTACCAATACCAATCAAAAGCGCCCTCGTTTATACCCCCCGCTTGAAAAGCGGGAGGGTATATAGTAATCGTTAATTCCGTCCGTCTGTACGTCCGTCCGTCCGTCCGTCTGTTACGCTTTGGGGTACCCATCTCTTATCCGCAACTGCTCTCAAACCACTGAATGAAATTTGATGAAACTTTCACAGAATCTTTATTACAATACTGCCATTGTGCACCTCCTATTTTACTTTTTGATCCGACACATATTTTGGGTTTCCCGGACACAACAAAACATGGACTTTGCAATTATAACTATATGGAGGCGGGGGGTATCATTTAGTGAGCTCATCGCTCACAGTTCCTCTAGTTCTAATAAAAATCAATAAATTAATTGAGAAGAATACTATACATTTTCTGTATTTTATACAATCATAAACATATACGTGCATTCGTTTGTTCGTTCAAAAAAACGTTATTAAACCCGACCGGGGGCATATCAACATATTGTGGATTGAAATGCACTGTACATGTACGTTAAGAGCAACAGATGGGTTGCTTCAGTTTTATATAACAATTCGGTCAAACAAGGTTCCCATAAACTTTCAGCTTAAAGAGGTGCAGCCACAAATTCATGGTTGCCACAGTGGCGTAATGATAAAATGTTTTTGGTTTTTTTTTTTCAAAAACCTTTGCCGTCTTTGACGTGTACAGTAATATTTTCTCGATTTACACTTCAAATAGAACAGTTATAGAGCGATGGACTTTGTTATAGGAATAGTGTGTCAATGATAAAAAATAAATATTTTTTTTAAAAAATCGTTATCTTAAAAGCTATATATTAAAGCATGAAACTACTTACTGCTTCGGTTTACTGACAATAACAATGTAGACCAAGTATTTTGTACCTTAATTTATATGATACTGATGACCTCCTGAGAGATTTATCAAAAACCAATTAACTACCTATTTGTACTTCGGGCCAGGGTCAACATCCAATAAGGAAGAACAAGATATCATATGACTTTATGTAGTGCTTACTGGCCATTCATACAAAAGTAATAATGGAGTGGAAGCAAAATGCTTGTCCGATTCATGTAAAGGTGGTTTTAAATATATATTTATGACAAACTTTTGTGATGAAAAGGGCTAATAGTAATTACTTAAATTTTATGCACTGCATCTTCATTTTATTTTTTATCGTTTACATTTACATGCATTTGTTTAATAAATCATCATTGAATCAAAATCTATAAATTTGGCCGGAGATTCTGGGGTAATGGTTTTTGGTCTCAAAAACTTTAAACTTTCCTATAACATTTGACCGATTGTTAGTAAGGTTTTACTTATTTCAAATGTGTATTAATTTTAGATATCTTGATCTTGATCCTCACCTGCATTATAAATTTTCTATTTTTAAAAATTTTTAACTTTAAACTTTAGACAGAAGGTTGGTGCAAGGGCTTCCATATCTCATGTGTAATTCTTGTGACTAACATTTATACCTCATAACATTGAGTTTAATTGATCTTCACTTGAAATATATCTTATAACCTTTCTCAGATTCATGGACACTGATTTGATAATTAATAGTTAATATTTTCTCAAATTTTCTGTCAAATATCATGACTTTTATATAATCTATATTACGAAAGCCTATTAGGATCAATCTAGAGAGAAAAAAAATTAAAAGGCGTTATAACGCCTTTCGAAAAGGCGTAATAACGCGAAAAAAGGCGTTATTACGCCTTTCCATTCTAAAAGGCGTTATTACGCCTTTTAAAAGGCATTATAACGCCTTTCTAAAAGGCGTTATTACGCCTTTCCATTCTAAAAGGCGTTATTTCGCCTTCCAAAAGGCGTTATTACGCCTTTCTAAAACGCGTTATTACGCCTTTTGAAAAGGCGTTATTACGCCTTTCTAAAACGCGTTATTACGTCTTTCTAAAAGGTGTTATTATGCCTTTCTAAAACGCGTTATTACGCCTTTTGAAAAGGCGTTATTACGCCTTTCTAAAAGGCGTTATTACGTCTTTATTTTGAATACCTGACTAAACATATTTAGCCCAACCGAGGGGTGGGGGGTGCAGAAATCTTACCTTTGGGACATGAATTTTACAATTTGATATAGGACTAATTTCTCAAAAAATGATTTAAACAGATAACAATAAGAATTCAAAAAAAGAAAAAGATTTTTAAATGCGTCATATATTTTCAATGTTGAAGCAACTAAGTCCTTCTTTAATACCAGACACACCTCTACCAAGGATCATTGATTTCAATTGCTCATTATACCTATACAAATAGTTTGCCTGCTTTTTTCCAAGAAGAGAGAAAATTATCTTTGAATGACATGAATTTTAATCCATGGAAGCAAAGCTCCAAGATACATCTATCTATATCGTATCTTCACAAGTAGGGTGTTGCCTTCTCTTAATACGAATGCAAACGGTTGTCAGTGAGATGTACAGGAATATAGAGAATTGCATAAATAAAGATGGTTTTAATTAAATTTTTCATATATTTATTAACATAAAATAACG
>NW_026932853.1:0-5455 GCF_032062105.1 Saccostrea cuccullata
ATACTTTACTTTATACTACTTTACTTTACAGAACTTTTACGTTCACACATAAACTAAGTGTATTACTTGTAGACAATAACTTTACTTTAAGACGAATTCTGTACGCCATACTTTATACACACAACACCACGTCTACATTATACATATACTCATACACTTATAATTCTACTTATAACATATATACTTTACATGAGCAAATAATACTTTGAATCTAACTTACGAATGAAATTATAGAACAAAGTTCTGTGGCCATTTCAGGAATAAAAACCGTCAATAAATCATACAGCTTACAATAATAAATAAAATACACTTACCCAGAATAGATGGACCTCTGGTCATCAAATAATAATAAAACATAGAACAAAACAGGGGAAAAACTTGAGCTGTCTAAGAAAGTCGACTGCTCTCTTCAGTTGCTACGCCCAATCTCATTTCACGGGATTTAAATCACCAGGGAAAACCTGCTGAACGAGCTCAAAGTATGGTATACATATTGGGAAACAAAACTAGGAATTGTGCCACTTAGGGGAGCCCGGGACACTAGAGCTACAGTACCCGCATCGTTATTCTTTACAGGATACACGATACGATAGGATACACGCACGATACGATAGGATACACGCACGATACGATAGGATACACGCACGATAGGACAGGATACACGCACGATAGGATAAACGCAAAACACGATAAACGCAAAACACGATACACGCAAAACACGATAAACGCAAAACACGATAGACCTGATAAACGATCTTCACGATAGGATAAACGCAAAACCTGATAGGATTGTTTCAAAATGCGGAACATTTTCTGACAAGACGAAAATATTATTTTGTTTAGTTACTGCAATATTTTTATTTAAATACTTGCAAAGCTTCAAATCTAAATTATGAAGTACATTTAATTATTATAATAAAATAAATTGAGATCACTTGTTATTTTACAAAAGTTGTTTTTTTTTATACATTTTTTGACAGTGATTAAATGTATTATTATGAAATGAAGACTGGAATTGTTTTAAATTTTAATGTTGAAATTCTCATCTTAAGCTAAAGGTTGAACTATGACTTGTTTAGTTATGGATATTTTAACATACCTGTAATTGTTGCACAAAAATCCCTTACATGATTATGTGCCGTTTCTCACGGGTACTATTATAAATTTATGAAACTCTATGAAGAAATTTATTATTTAGGAAAGATATACATAAATTTTGTACTTAAAAAAATATCTACAAGTACTAAGTTATTTCACGGAAGAAATTTACGCAATAAAATAAATATTTGTATTTAATGTCTAAAGCTTACAATCTGCGGTGCATCCAAAAATCGCAATTAAATATTAAAATCTTATGGAAAAAATACATGCAGAAGACCGGCTGAAAGAAAGGTCCAAAGAAATCGGCATTAAAAAACAAATATAGTTCAAGAAAATTAATTCCTGTGTAGAAATCTAAATAATTGTTGATATAATGGCGCTTTGCATTAATACATGTAAACTGTGTCAACAGAATATGAATCTGCTACAACGGCATATGTACATATACATTTACGCTAAGCTTTCACTTATGTAAACATTTATATATCAGACAATTAAAACCTTGTATAAATTAACAAACATTGAATGAAAAAATACTTTTCTTTACAATACAAACCACAAAAATTTATAAACAAAAATTAAAAGAGTGAAATGCGACTTTTCCGACTAAATAATCATAAATCATTGCTATTAAACTTTGTGTGCACTGTTTTTAATGCAAATAAATTATTAAACCCTGAAAATTATTTTACACTTACCCGGTAATCTCATATAAGGTATATTCGTAGGGCGGGATGTTGAAAGTCCGTAACCAATTTAAAATTAGATAAACATGATCTAACCAAATAGCAAAAAATAATATTGAATTTTTAAATAAAGTTATAAACGTATGGAATGAAATCGATTAATAATATAAATTGATTTGGTGCAATACATTTACTCGTATTGCATGGTCACGGCGGAATCAGACATAGTTAAATACCGTAAAAAAAATTAATGCGAGCAAATTTTCATACTTTAGAATGTTAGAAATATTACAACCTTTTCTACGATCAAAGAAATTGTTTCGTAGAATTAATTCTGTCTGCAACCCGATGAAAACCCGGTGATCCGAAAGAAAACCCGATGATCCGAAAGTTCATGTACCATAATTTCATATTTTTTTTCAATGTTTATTAAAAGACTTATTTACATAAACATCGTACAAATAAATAAATCAGCGGACTAAGTTTACTTACCTCAATCCGCTAAACGGACTTCGTTTCATGAAATTGATTTATATGATTTTTTATTTATTAAATTCAAGCAAGGAAATGATTTTTTTTAAATCCATAAATTGTAAAATTTAATTGATTTAGAAAAAAAAAATCTTTTATGTGTGCAGTTCACACAAGGTATGAACAGAATCCCGAAAATAGATAATGTTTGAAACAAGGTGAGAGAGCAGATCATGCATGTTGACGGTGAACACACACGGGCCGAGCTGTCATTTAGGGGGAGAAGGGGGAGGGGGTGTTGACCGCACAGGAAGGCAGTGTTCTGATTAGAGAGGTACACATACGTGTCAGTTTCCTGGCAAGGAAAGCTATTCGATTTGACACTCAGGTGCATTATATTTTCAGTTAATTTCCACGCCGAAAAGGTAGGATGTTTAAAGTCATCATATTTTTTTTCCTGTATATTATTTTTAGATATATCTAATGCCAGATAAAATTAATGAAAAACTTCTATTTTATAGTAACTGCCGTGGTGTGATAAATCGGGTAGAGCATTTTCATGCATTACATTTCATAAGTTTGATTTTTTTTTTTAATTTAGACATATCAAGGACTAATAATAGAGTGACAATTTTTTTTTAATTGAGCCTATACGAACAAAACCTGGATCGATCAAATGCCTCGTTAATTTTTTTTAAATCAAGATTTTAAATAATTGTGCATACATGCAGATCAGAGGCGAAAACACAATCTTAATATTACCAAACGATTGATCGGGAGAAAAAGAATATTACATTAAAAAAAAGATACATATCAGTCCCCTGCTAATTATTATTATTATAATTTTTCAGGGGGGGGGGGGGGGCGGGGTGTACACTGTGGCTTACCGAAAATCATCCCCTAGTGCCTCTGACTAATTTAAGAAAATCTTATTAATATTAAATTTTGATCAAAAATATACAATTCAATGAATTTAAAATAAACACCAGGGATTCGATTATTTCATTTTCAAAAATTAATTTTGATTCTCTGCTTGACTTTGATGATATGATTATTTTCTTAATTCAATTTATTATTAATTATTTAATTTATTAATTGTATTATTTTTATATTTATTCTTTTCCCTCCACGCTCGAATATTTATTTTAAGATGAAAAACTAAGGGAAAAACTTACTTTGGTTAAAATAATCTTATTTTAGTTAACAAAACGAAAAAGAAACTCGGAAAACCTCGATGGTTTCTTCCTGTAGTAAAGATAAAAAGAGAAGGTTTCCGAATATACACGATAAACGCAAAACACGATACACGATAGAACCTGATAAACGATCTACACGATAAACGCAAAACACGATAAACGGAAAACACAATAGAAAACGCAAAACACGATAAACGGAAAACACGATACGATAGGATACACGCACGATACGATAGGATACACGCACGATACGATAGGATACACGCACGATACGATAGGATAGATTTGTAAAGAATAACCACTAGGTACTGTAGAGTATCTGTCGATTTCCGGTTTCAAAAGGGACCCAATTTACCCCGTTTCCTGGCCCAACGGCGCCAAATCCAACCCTATTCCCTGATACTTATATGTACAATAGGGGTCTAGAATAGGGCGCCCTGTGCCCAAACTAGGAATTGTGCTACTTAGGGGAGCCCGAGACACTAGGGCTCGAAGGCGCCCCTGTTGATTTCTTGTCTCAAAAGCTACCCAGTTTACACCGTTTCTGGGCGCCACGGCGCAAAATCCAACCCTATTCTCTGATACATGTATGTATTAAAGGGGTCTAGAGAGGGCGCCTGGCGCTAAAACTAGGAATTGTGCCACTTAGGAGAGCCTGGAACACTAGAGCTTGAAGGCGCCCCTGTTGATTTCCGGTCTCAAAAGGGACCCAATTTACCACGTTTTCGGGCGGCAGGGCGCCAAATCCAACCCTATTCTCTGATACACGTATATATTATAGTGGTCTAGAGAGGGCGCCTGGTGCCCAAACTAGGAATTGTGATACTTAGGGGAGCCCGGGACACTAGGGCTCAAAGGCGCCCCTGTTGATTTCCGGTCTCAAAAGCTACCCAATTTACACCGTTTCTGGGTGCCAGGGCGCCAAATCCAACCCCATTCTCTGATACACGTATATATTATAGTGGTCTAGAGAGGGCGCCTGGTGCCCAAACTAGGAATTGTGATACTTAGGGGAGCCCGGGACACTAGAGCTCAAAGGCGCCCCTGTTGATTTCCGGTCTCAAAAGCTACCCAATTTACACCGTTTCTGGGTGCCAGGGCGCCAAATCCAACCCTATTCTCTGATACATGTATGTACTATAGGGGTCTAGAGAGCGCGTCTGGCGCCAAACTAGGAATTTTGCCACTTAGGGGAGCCTGGCAGACTAGAGCTTGAAGGCACCCCTGTTGATTTCCGGTCTCAAAAGCTACCAAATTTACACCGTTTCTGGGTGCCCGGGCGCCAAATCCAACAATATTTTCTGATACTTGTATGTACTATAGCGGTCTAGAGAGGGCGACTGGCGCCCAAACTGAAATTGTGCCACTTAGGGGATCCCAGGACACCAAGGTTCGAAGGCACACCTGTTGATTTCCGGTCTCAAAAGGGACCCAATTTACCCCGTTTCTGGGCGCCAGGGCGCCAAATCCAACCCTATTTTCGGATACATGTATGTACTATAGGGCTCTAGAGAGGGCGCCTGGCGCCCAAACTAGAAATTGTGCCAGTTAGGGGAGCCCGGGACACTAGAGATTGAGGGCACCCCTGTTGATTTCCGATCTCAAAATGGACCCAATTTACCCCGTTCGGGGAGCCAGGGCGCCAAATCCAACCCTATTCTCTGATACATGTATATATTATAGGGGTCTAGAGAGGGCGCCTGGTGCCAAAACTAGGAATTGTGCTACTTAAGGAAGCCGGGGAAAGTAGGGCTCGAAGGCAGGGGTCTCAAAAGCTGCCCAATTTACACGTTTATTGGCGCGAGGGCGAAAAATCCAATCCTATTCTCCTGATACATGTATGTATATAGGGGTCTAGAGAGGGCGCCGGCGCCAAAACTGAATTGTGCACTTAGGGGAACGGGGCCTAGGTTGAAGACCCCCTGTTATTTCCGGTCTCAAAAGGGGGCCCCCTTTACCCCGTTTGGCCAGGGCGCCAAATCCAACCCTATTTTGATACAT